>NW_021835310.1:15000-41251 GCF_006345805.1 Octopus sinensis | reverse complement strand
TTCCTCACCAAATCCAATAACGAGGCCTTTGGTCGTCCCGAGGTTATAGCAGAAGACACTTCCCCAAAGTGTCACGCAGTGTGACTGAACCCGGAACCATTTGGTTGAAAAGCAAACTTCTTACCACAGAGCCATGCCTGCACCTATATATATATATATATATAGATATATATATATATATATATATATATATATACATGTACATATATATACTTTCGCCTGTGTGTGCTTGTATAGAATCATCTTACCATACGTCTTATACACTAGTATATATGCATGTATATGTATGTATTTGTGGGTGTATACACATACACATAACGCACTCAATATATTATATATGTATGTATATATATATTATATATAATATATATATATATATATATATAATGTATGATATATATATATATATATATATATATATATATATATATATTATATATGTATATATGTACTATATATATATATTCAAATATATATGAGTATATCTCTATAACATGCATACATATATACATCTGTACGACATACGTATGTATGTATTTTTACATCAATACACATCTTTAAATTTACGCACATAAACACATACACAAACGCGTATATTGGTGACGAATATGTTTCTATGAGGTTTAATATGAGCCTATGGCATGACACAAATGATTAAAATTTAGTCTGTGTCTACAAGAAATATGGCAACTTTGGAGAAACATAAAAATTAAATAAAAAGAAATACACAAATAAAATAATAACAAGTGATTGAATCAGATAAAAAAAAATGGAAAAATAAGGGAAAAAGAAATATAACTGCAAGGAATGAATATAGAAAAAATATAGGAAACAAAATAAAATATAAATATAGTGATATAAAAAAAAAGGTTTGAATCAAAGTCAACAATGTTTCATTGAATTCACAGACAAATCACCAGTATTGATGTTGTGACATTGAATGTTGCTGGCAAAAATGTATTTACTACACAGAACCTTTTTTGTATAGCTGTTATAGAACTTGTTCTTGTTTATCCCCGATCTTGTTCAAGTAGAGCTATGTTCAAAAGTGATTAACAAGCCTAGCACGTTTCTTAGTTTATTTTATTTTATTTTTTTTTTTTTTGCCCACAAGGGGCTAAACATAGCAAGGACAAACAAGGACAAACAAAGGCTTTAAGTCGATTACATCGACCCCAGTGCGTAACTGGTGCTTAATTTATCGACCCCGAAAGGATAAAAGGCAAAGTCGACCTCGGCGGCATTTGAACTCAGAACGTAGCGACAGACGAAATACCTATTTCTTTACTACCCACAAGGGGCTAAACACAGAGAGGACAAACAAGGACAGACAAAGGCTTTAAGTCGATCACATCGACCAAAGTGCGTAACTGCTACTTAATTTATCGACCCCGAAAGGATGAAAGGCAAAGTCGACCTCGGCAGGAATTTGAACTCAGAACGTAACGGCAGACGAAATACTACTAAGAATTTCACCCAGCGTGCTAACGTTTCTGCCAGCTCGCCGCCTTCATCAAGCCTAGCACGTTTCACCAAAAGTGTATTCAGGTCTCACTCATCCTGTGTGTTCTTGTAGCTGTAGTTGTCTAAATCTCCTGTCGTTCTCCCTTGTATGGCTAGAATTGTCATGCCCAGTTGGTATTTCAGTTTCTCTAAATCGGGGGTTCTCGTCCAGTTTTTATCGATGGACCCCTTTGATTAGTATTTTATTCAGGTGGATCCCCATAGCCATTTGTTGCTTAAAATCTAGTTACATAGAAACCTCTTTCAAAATTCCTATTTTGGTTTTCAAACATTGACTTGTGTAAGGTGGAGGCACATGGCCTAGTGGATAGAGCAGCGGACTCGCAGTCGGGAGATCGCGGGTTCGAATCTCAGACCGGGCGATGTGTGTGTTTATGAGCGAAACACCTAAGCTCCACGCGGCTTCGGCAGAAGGTAATGGCGAACTTCTGCTGACTCTTTCGCCACAACTTTCTCTCATTCTTTCCTCCTGCATCATGCGACGGACCGGCGTCCCGTCCAGATGGTGAACCTATACGCCAAGGAAACCGGGAAACCGGCCCTTATGAGCCAGGCGTGGCTTGAGAAGGAACAAACAACTTGAGTAGGTTGAACTACATAAAATGTTAGAGAAAGAAACCTAAATATTTCTAGCATCTAAATCAAAATGCTTCCAGGGACCCTTCAGATATTACTGTGGAACCCCAATTTACTATTTTGTTGTGTGGGTCCCCAAAAATCTTACATCGAATCTCAAGGGTCCATTTGGACCCCAGTTAAGAACCACTGCTTTAAGTCTCCTTTATCAAATTTGTCGAGGTTATATGTTAAGCTGATACAAAGTTATCCTCGTTGAATGGTGCAGATATTATAATTTAGATGGAATGTCTTTATGGAGCAGACCAGCTGATAACGTGGCAATTGTCTTGGATGTGTTATTGTGCCCCAGGTCACCTTTATAGACATAAGCGTTTCATGCATCTTGAACCTAAACGTCAGCCTGCACTCTAATAACCTAGTATGTTTCAGCATGACCGTCTCTTCGGCTATTTTTCTGCATGAAAAAAGAAATACATATATATATATGAGTGTGTGTGTGCGCGTGTGTGTGCGTGTGTGTATGTACAGAGAAAGAGAAAGAGGTAGGGAGAGAGAGAGAAACATTTCTCTCTCTCTTTCTCTCTCTATGTATATATATATATATATATATATATATATACATATATAAGCATTCTTTGTAAGCCTAGTACTTATTCTATCGGTCTTTTTTGCCGAACCGCTAAGTTACGGGGACGTAAACACACCAGCATCGGTTGTCAAGCGATGTTGGGAGGACAAACGCAGACACACAAAGATACACACACACACACATACACATATATACATATATACGACGGCCTTCTTTCAGTTTCCGTCTAACAAATCCACGCATAAGGCTTTGGTCGGCCCGAGGCTATAGTAGAAGACACTTGCCCAAGGTGCCACGCAGTGGGACTGAACCCGGAACCATGTGGTTCGTAAGCAAGCTACTTACCACACAGCCACTCCTACACATTAGGATATCTTCTTTATATATGTGACACTTTAAATACAAAAAAGAAAAATCTAGACTTTTGTACCAACAATAATACTTTCTACTATAGGCATAAGGCCTGAAATTTTGGGGAAAGGGATAGTCGATTAAATCCACCCCAGTACTCAATTTATTCGAAAGAAAAAAAAGGGGAAGTCGACCTCGGCGGAATTTGAACTCAGAAGTTAGCGACGGGCGAAATACTGCTAAGCATTTCGTCCAGCGTGCTAACGATTCTGCCATCAATAAAACTTAAGACACCCTGTATCAAGCAGCAGAGGTAGCAGCGGCAGCAGCAGCAGCAACAGCAGTACTAGCAGTACTAGCAGGAGCAGCAGCAGCAGTAGCAGCAGAGGCAGCAGCAGCAGTAGTAAAAAATGTTATAATTGTGGTATTCTTATGAATACTTGCCGGTCTTGAAAATACCAACGAAACCATCGAATGAAACGGCTGCCTACAGACAGACTATTAACACTGGAGAACACAAAACAAGACTGATAGCATCTTCCCTATAACAAATACATCAATAGTTTGCTAATTATCGATATAACAATACCAAATGACTTTAATGTGTGGATGAGAAATAGAGAGTTAAGAAATTTCATGACTTAGCCGTCGAATTCAAAAAAGAAGACAACTTATTGTTCTTAAGGAATGTAATTATTATCACGTTTGTTAATAGCGCAAATAGACTGATGTACATCAAATCTGTAAACACATTGACGAGAACCCCGCCTTTTTTTTTTTCATATATTTAACGAATTATGAATAACAGCAATTATAATAATGGTTTCACATTTTGTCACAAGTCCAGTAATTTCGGAGATGGGGCTAAATCGATTGCATCGCCGCCAGGGTTCAGAAGGCATCAAGAAGAATTTCAAGAGAATTTGAATAGAGTGCCCTGTAGGACTGTTACATAAGGTTTGCCTCCTTGGGACGGCCAGAATAATCAGGAAAGTATTAGAAAATTGAAAAGGACAGACAGCATGGTACAGTAGGTTGCAGGCAGCAAGCCTGCTACGCATGCAAAAATAGAAGGATTTCCAACAAAACCTGAGATGATAATAATAATAATAATAATAATAATAATAATAATAATAATAATAATAATTATAATAATAATAATCGTTTCTACTAAAGCCACAAAGCCTAAAATTTGGTGGGAAGGCAGTAGTCGATTACACCAACCCCAATGCTTCATTGGTACTTAATTTATCGACCCCGAAAGGATGAATGGCAAAGTCGACCTCGGCAAAATTTGAACTCAGAACATAAAATTTGAACATAAAATTTGTACTCAGAAAAAAAAAAAAAATTAATAATAATAATAATAATGATCCTTTCTACTGAAGGCACAAGGCTTAAAATTATGGGGGACGGGACTAGTCGAGTACATCGACCCTAGTGTTTCACTGACACTTAATTTATAGACTCCGAAAGAATAAAAGGCGAAGTCGACCTCGGCGGAATTTGAACTCAGAACGTAGCGGCAGAGTTTAAATACTGCTAAGCATTTCGCTCGGCGTGCTAACGATTCTGCTAGCTCCCTGCCTTAATAATGATGATGATACTACTACTACTACTACTACTACTACTACTACTACTACTACTACTACTAATAATAATAATAATAATAATAATAATGATAATAATAATAATAATAACAACTGCAGTTCCAAATTTTAGCACAAGACTATCAAGTTTAGCGGGAGAGAGTTAGGTGGTAACATTGATTCCAGGACTTGACTGTTATTATTATTATTATTATTCTATGTTTGACTTTTGCTTTATGTCTGTACAAGTTGGCTCCAAGTCTCACCCAGAGACCTCAAGAGACAACAGGTTGGAAGTTCTGTGCCATATATTTGGGGGCGGGGGTTGTTGTTTTTTTTGGTGTTGTACTCTTGAATGTCTTATACATAAAAAAAATTTTAAAAAATAAATAAATAAATAAATAAAATTAAAAAAAATTAAAAATAAAAATAAAAAAAAGTTTGTTTTAAACCTTGGGATTACATAGAGAGTATTTTGCGTAGGATATGAGCAGTTCCCATGAGCACCATATTTTGAATTTCTGCCATGTTGGGGTTTCCTGGTATCTGAGTTAGGTAGCAATCAGTCCCTTTCGCTATGATTCCCAGGGCACCTATGACAACAGGTATTGTTTTAGTCTTATTATCATTATTATTATTATTATTAATTTTATTTTATTTTATTATTTTTGCTTGTTTATTACGTCCGGCTTGGCGAAATCGGGGATATTGTTTACAGTCATGTTTATTTGCCCTTGGACAAGATATCTCAAGAACTGCTGGATGGATTCGGATGAAACTTTCAGGGATGTTTGGCCTCGTGACTGCCACAAACTGATTATATTTTGGGATCGATCCGGTACCGGACAAGGATTCTGGATTATTTTTCTTGTTCTTTTTTCGTTTAATATTTGAAAGCAGTCGGGTTCATTTTTAGTAATCACGTTTGTGAGAGCAGTCGAGTTTATTTCAGATATTCTCACTTTAAAAAATCATCTCTGGCTAATTATTGAGATGAATGTTGGTGTCTTCTTCTTCTTCTTCTTCTTCTCTTCTTCTTCTTCTTCTTCTTTTCTTCTTCTTCTTCTTCTTCTTCTCTTCTTCTTCTTCTTCTTCTTCTTCTTCAACGTTGTTATCCTCATTCCGCAAACGGTGGCTTTTGACGGGCGGAGAGCTGAACCATCCTGGGGTACAGAAGATTCGCAATCTAGACTAGGTTTTGAAAGTTTACCACATCATAGTGGGCTACACCATGGTTCCTCTACTTTGTGGCAGAAGTAGGAAGAAAGAGTGAGAGAAAGTTGTGGGGAAAGAGTACACCCCCACTTCTCGGCTGGAGCCTCGTGGAACTTAGGTGTTTTTGCTCAATAAACACTCACAATGCCTGTTCTGGGAATCGAAACCGCGTTTTTACAATCGCGAGTCCGCTGCCCTAACCACTGGGCCATTGCGCCTCCACGGACGTTGGTGTTGCCTTGGCGGGGGTTTGCATTCTCTGAGTGCTCTTGTTCTTTTTTGCTTTTGTTTTCGCCGCCTTCTGACAATTTGACATACGAAGTTGCCCTTCTGTTATCTTTATATATAAAAGTGAGGTTGTGTGCTGTCTGTCTCCTACGATTTAGATTCCTAACTACTCCCACATTTTGCGGTGCAGTGTAACCAAAAGCGGGTATCTTATAGTCGTGATTCATATCGAGCCCTTCTGGGTATTAGCGCGCGTCTACGATGAGTCTACGATTTAAAAAAAAATTACCATCATTTTTTCCCATTTTTAATGCAATTTTTTTTGCTATTATATAAGGGAAGTAACTCTCTAAAAATGTATTATTAAATCTCAGAACGTAAAAAGCTACAGTAACACCACCCCCTTTGTGGTTAGCCATATTGAGATGGCTATTATACTTTACATCTCTAAAAATGCTTATATAGTTATTTCCCTTACAAACCCGAGCAACGCCGGGCGATACTGCTAGTAAAATATAAAAGCCGGAAGAAATGCTTCTAAGCAATTTGACCGACGTTTTAAAGCCATTAGATTTGTCCTACGACTTAATATCACTGGATTTCTCCGACCACTCTATGATATTTGTTATTAGATTCTACAAAATCAATTATAGTAAAAAATAATAATGGTTTCTAGTTTAAGAGAGAAGCACTCCGTCGGTTACGACGACGAGGGTTCCGGTTGATCCGATCAACGGAACAGCCTGCTCGTGAAATTCACGCGTAAGTGGCTGAACACTCCACAGACACGTGTACCCTTAACGTAGTTCTCGGGGATATTCAGCATGACACAGAGAGTGACAAGGCCGGCCCTTTGAAATACAGGTACAACAGAAACAGGAAGTAAGAGTGAGAGAAAGTTGTGGTGAAAGAGTACATCATCAACATCATTGTTCGACCGTGGTCGAGACAATGGAATTTACCATGCTGCGCCAGACTTCACGGTCCATCATGGCATTACGGAGGTCCTGTTGCTGGATGCCTGTATCCCTGGAGATTACATCAGGGTAGGAGAGTGTGTGCCCTCTGGTATTGCGAGTAGATGGCAATACCAGAGTACAGCAAGGATCACCACCATCCCTGCCGGAGCCTCGTGGAGCTTTAGATGTTTTCGCTCAATAAACACTCACAACACCCGGTCTGGGAATCGAAACCGCGATCCTACGACGGCGAGTCCGCTGCCCTAACCACTGGGTCATTGCGCCTCTGGTTTCTAGTTTAGATACAGGGCCAACAGTTTTGCGCGTAGACGCATAGTCGATACCACCATCCCATGTACTTGACTTGTACTTTATTTTATTTATCCCTAAAACATGGAAGGCTATGAAAACAGTAACGGGATTTGAACAGAGAATATTAAGCGCCGGAACAAGCTATTTTCCGAATTTGTAACGATTCTGCTAACAACAAGAATTAAGTAGGAAGTTATAATTGTTTGGGTTGTTATTTCATAAACACGACTGAAAACAATACCTCCGATTTCGCTAAGGCGGAGGTAATAAACAAGCAAAACAAAAAGTAAAAATAAAATAATAATAATAATAATAATAATAATAATAACAATAATAATAATAATAATAAAAATAAAATAATAATAATAAAAATAAAATAATAATAATAAAAATAAAATATTAATAATAATAATAATAACAATAATAATAATAATAATAATAATAATAATAATAATAATAATAATATTAATAATAATAAAAATAAAATAATAATAATAAAAATAAAATAATAATAATAAAAATAAAATATTAATAATAATAATAATAATAACAATAATAATAATAATAATAATAATAATAATAATTTTTTTCTGATAGTGTGACTAGAGTGACGTAACTAAATGTCATTCACCTTTGAAAAATAACACTGAAAGATTAGTTTCTGTTTTTTTTTGTTTTTGTTTACTGTTGATCCAAAGAAAAAACGATTTTCCGAACAGGGATTTGTTTAAAGCAAAAAGAAAACAAAGAAAACAAACAAAAAATAATCTCAAGCAAATAAGATTTTTAATAATAAAATGTGTGTATATGTGTGTGTGTATACATACATACATACATACATACATACATACATACATACATACATTCATATATATATATATATATATATATATATATAAATGAAAGAATGGAGTTGAACGACGAATTAACAAAATTCCTTTATTTTCGACATATGTTTCGAAGGCTGCATATTCCTAATTTCGAAGGAATAAGGGGTGCATTATGCCGCCTTCTCATCAGGAAAAACAAGGAACTTATGTCAGCATCAAGATGCACAAAAACATTTAGATGACTGCGCACACGGAGCCCATAGCGATAATTCTTTCATTTATTTGTATTTGAAAAAACACAAATTTCCACACGAAAGCACGTGATCTCTGCCCTAGGCATCTAGCTTCAACCGTGTTTTTCTGACGTGAATTTGCTACCCAGGTATCGGTTAACCGAATTATCCTTGATAAGATAATTCATTCAACTACTTATATATATATATATATATGTGTATTCAGGTATATACATACATGCACACATACACATAAATATATGTATATAGCTATATATATATTCACGTACATACATACATACATACATACATACATACATATACATAGATGCATGCATACATATACAGCGTACAATAGGAAAACTAACAGAAAGTTAAATATTAAAAAGATTCACCGTCATTTAAAGAAGACTGCAAACATGGTCAGCTTCTTGGTGTGTTTGAGCCGCTTATCCTGCATCGCCTTGGACAAAAATTGTCCCTTCCTCATTTTGTATGAAAAGTTGCAAATGTCCTCATGCACTACCAACTTTAGCTTTTCATCCGCACCTTTCTTCTGTGCAATGGCACGCATTGATTTGCTGCGATCATTGTTGATGGTCTCCTGGATTTCAGCGACATGGATTTTCCTCTCTGCTGTCGTCGCTTCTTCGTTGAGTCCTGTATCTTCCAACTTCTTTCTGACCTTTTCTACCATACTTTCTGCTGGCGACGAGGGAGTCTAAAATCTTGTTTGTTCTATCTGCGCAGATCCACAAAGACTCTATCTATACCCCTTCCAGAAATTTCTCTAGACAATTATTTCGCAAAAAGATGAAGCAAAAATGGTTATTGTTTTTAACAAGATAAAGACCAACAACGAAAAGAAGGGGAAAAAAATGGTATGTGCAAAACTAGAAGGTGAAAATTGCGAGCGAATACCGTCCACACCCTGTATAAACATGGACACATATTTACAAGAACAGAGTGAATTGTCCGGAAAGTTCATGCCGATTTTTAAAGGAAAGAAAAAAGTCAATAAATACTTGCCGTTACATTATTAATCAACCAAATATGAACCATTTTGTTGCACAATGCGTCTCCATCTTTCCTTTAATTTGAAAATACCCTCTTCCCAGAACTGAGCTGGTTTTCATGGCAAAGAATTCATCAAAGTATCTTTTTACTTCATCCAAGGAAATGAAATTTTTACCATTAAGACTATTCTGCAGAGACCTGAATAAGTGGAAATCCGAAGGAGCAATATCTGGTGAATATGGAGGGTGGGGTAACACATCCTAGCCGAGCTGCAGCAATTTTTGTCTGGTTCCCAAAGCATCAAGTGCCGAAAATGAAATTTATTATCTTCCATTTTAAAGGGTTACAGAATTAACACAGGTTATAGGAACATAAACCTTCTTCCACGAAAAGATAGCTTGAACTGTGCTCTAAATGGAGGTGTAGTAAAATCCTATTTTATGGACTCGATCATGTTCTAAAATCGTTCACGAACTTTCCGGACACCCCAATACTCAACTCAAATTGTGAAACTCACTCACATTGATTAATTGATTATATGCCTTCAGGTGTGTAGAGATATGCATAGCTACGTTCCTTTCTATAGTTATACATTTATTTCATCTATTCAATTTGACGGCCAAATTTTTTAAATTAATTTTTTAACTAGACACATTTGAAACTTCGGATACTAAACGAATGTGTCACTTAGAACAGGGTTTACTCGTGACATTTTTGATACGACTTTGTATTTTAGAAGTTATTTCGTGTTAATTAAAAAATCTGGCCGTCAAATTGAATAGATCCCATTTATCTTCATGAAAGTATATATACATTTTTTGCCTAAAATATGCATATATATATATATATATATATGAAAGAATGGAGCTGAACGACGAATTAACAAAATTCCTTTATTTTCGACATAAGTTTCGAAGGCTGCATATTCCTAATTACGAAGGAATGAGGAGTACATTATGCCGCTTTCTCATCAGGAAAAGCAAGGAACTTATGTCAACATCAAAATGCACAAAAAACTTTTAGATGATTGCTCACACGATGTCTGTTTCATCTATCATTCTCTCCCTCCTGCTGTGTGTACATATATATACACCCACCCACCCAGACACACACACATATATATATATATGCATAGATATATATACACGTAAATATACATATATATATATATATATACCCACACGCTTATACATACATGCATGCATACATACAAACATATATACGTACATGCATATATGTATATATGCATGTACGTATATACATACACGCGTATGTATATATATATGTGTGTATGTGTGTATGCATTGACATACACGATTCATTGTTATATTAACATATTCGTAGAGACGTATATTAATACATTCTCATGCGCACTTTTATACTAAACTCCACACACACTCACACAGTTTCGCTCATACGCACACATTAAGTTCTACATACACACACACGCACTTCTCCTTACTCACACACACACAAACGCAGACGCAGTCCTCCTCTTCTTCCCGCCTTTGCTCTTTCTCTCTTCTTCTGTCTGACTCTCTCTTTCGCTTTCTCTCTCTCTCTCCTTCTTACACACACACATGTGCACTTCAACACATACACACTAGATAGTATCACACATACACATAGGTTGACTGTCACATATCCCTTACAAGCAAAAATACACAGACTCCCAAACACACATGTCCGCACACTTGCACACACACACGCATATATATATATATATATATATATATATATATAATATATACATATACACATATACATATGTATACATACATATATATTATATACATATATATATATATATTAATATATACATACATATATATATATGAATGTATATACGTATATATATATATATTATATATAATATAGATATATATTATATACATATAATATACATTACACATATACATATGTATAACATACATATATTATATATACATATATATATATATATAATATATATATATATATACTACATATATATATAATGTATATACGTATATATATATATATATATATATGTATGCATACATAAAATATGCACACTCACACATGCACATATATAGTTACACACGATGTGCACACAAGATATTTCCACGCACACTTGAATATAAACACATACACTCCTACGCACGCACATACGTACACATAATGCACACGACCACCTATGCGCAAACATAACCTTACACTTCTTGACAAGCACACAGACATACCTACATACACAAACGCTAAAGTACGTAGACACATATTGCAGACACACTTGCATATGCGCAGACGCCAGTGTTTACTCAACACGAACACGGCGACCTTCAGTTTCCTCCCTTCTCATATTACAAACAGCCAGCAACGATTCTTTTAACTTCGTTTTTTTTTTTCGTTTAAATTTCATTGTTTTGTTCATCACATTACTTTCTATTTATTGTATTATTCTCTTTCCCTAATTCAGTTTTATCAATTTACAATGGAGAATATATATACATACATACATACATACATACATACATACATATATACATAAATATATATATATATGTGTGTGTGTGTGTGTGGTGTACATACATATATATACACATATATACGTGTATGTCTGTATATATATATAAATATACATATATACATATAAGTATTTATATATATATATATAAATATATATATGTATACATATATATATATGAATATTTCTACATATATTACATATAAGCATGTATATATATGTATATATATATATATGTGTGTGTGGTGTGTTGGGTCTCTCTCTATATCTATCTATCTATCTATCTATCTATCTATCTATCTATCTACTATCTATCTATCTATATATATATATATATATATAAATATATATATATATATATGTATATATAAATATTTATACACATATATGTATATATATATATAACTATTTATACACACATATATATATGTATATATGTAGTATGTGTGTGTGTGTGTGTGTGTGTTCTTATATGCATGTAAAATATCAGATGGAAGAAGAAAGAAATAAGGCTCTGATAGTCTGCCTGCCTGTACAGGGATTTAAATTATATTATCTCCTAATAGTTAGTATTTTTAGGATGGCTGCATTAATGAAATTAACAAAAGTGCAGAAAGCAATCGTTCAAGAAAAATGGCGAATTACCATTAAATTTTCTATAATCTCTATTTTCAGATTTCACGAATCCGTACCGGAAAATGGAGGAGAGTTTATTTTTTTCCTTTTGTTTGGTACTATCCATTGATTTGTTGTTGTTGTTGTTCTTCTTCTTTTTATTATTATTATTATTATTATCATTATTATCATTATCATTATCATTATTATTATCATTATTATTATTATTATCATATTATCATCATCATCATCATCATTATTATTATTATTATTATATTATATTTTTATTAATATTATTTATTATTATTATTATTATTAATATTATTATTTTATTATGTTATGGTATTCTTCTTCTTCTTCTTCTTCTCTTATTATTATTGTTATGGTATTCTTCTTCTCTTCCTTCTTTTATTATTATTATATTATTGTTATTGTTATTCTTCTCTTCTTCTTCTATTATTATTATTATGTTATTGTTATTCTTCTTCTTCTTCTTCTTATTATTATATTATTGTTATCGTTATTATTATTATTATATTACTGTTATTATTATTATTATTATTATTATTGTTATTGTTATTATTATTTAATTATTTTTTTGTTTTTTTCTTTTCATTGTATTCGTTGTCTTTTTTTCTTTGATGTTTTGTTTCTTTTGTATTTAATTTAGAAAACAAGGTACAGTATATGTATGTGTATATATTTTAGTTTATCATTTAACTTTTGATTATGCTCACATAGATACACACGCACGCATACACACATACACATACATGCACGCACGCACACCTACACACACATGTGTGTGCACATATATATAATTATATATATATACATATATATATATATATATATATATATATATATATATATATATATATATATATATATATGTATATATATATAGTATATAAAGATATATGTATGTATGTATTTATGTATTATTTATGTATGTATGTATGTATGTATGTATGTATATGACTAAAATAAAGCATACGGATGAATACGTATAAGCATGTATATATAAATTTTTATAGCAGGATTCCTATACACTTATATATATATATATCTATGAAGGAAGTCTGTTTCATTTATCGTTCTCCCCCTCCTTCAGTGCGCGCGCACACATACACATGTATAGACGTATACACGTAACTACACACACACACGAACATACATGCTTACACACATTCATATATATATATTATATATATATATATATGAATGTATATATATATATGTTCATATACAGACACACTAACATATAAACACATACGCACACTTGTATACACACACACACACACACACACACACACACACACACACCCATATATATATATATATATATATATATATATATGCTGTCAGGATCGATAGCACACGAGAGAAGGATTTCCTGCAGTATTTAGTCATTTGAGCATACGAGTCTCTTTGAACTCTTCGAAAGTCGATAAAATAAATCCATGTAAATACTGTGACAAATTTAATTGGCTAATCACTCCCACAGTCAATGTGATATTGAGCCAAAGGTGGTCTCGAAATCGATGTAAAAAATTTAAAAAAAACATTCGTCAATTTGCGCATAGTTTTTGTTGTTTCCTCAGCCTCCGATGATTATCCCTGATCGAGCAGGCCCCGGATCAAAAGTAATTCAGCTATTAATACGTCCTGTGTGTGTTTTATATTGGGGACTACATTGTTTGTTATGAGCTTCCATTATAAAGAAAGTACCTATTTCTTTATTACCCACAGGGAGCTAAACACAGAGGGGACAAACATGGACAGACATAGGTATTAAGTCGATTACATCGACCCCAGTGCGTAACTGGTACTTAATTTATCGACCCCGAAAGGATGAAAGGCAGAACATCTCGGCGGAATTTTAACTCAGACGTAATGGCAGAGAAATACCTATTTCTTTATTATCCACAGGGGGCTAACACACAGAGGGACAAACATGGACGACATAGGTATAAGTCGATTACATCGACCCAGTGCGTAACGGGTACTTAATTTATCGACCCCGAAAGGATGAAAGGCAAAGTCGACCTCGGCGGAATTTGAACTCACAACGTATTTCATCTGCCGTTACGTTGTGAGATCAAATTCCGACGAGGTCGACTTTGCCTTTCATCCTTTCGGGCGTCGATGAATTAAGTACCAGTTACGCACTATGTCTGTCCATGTTTGTCCCCTCTGTGTTTAGCCCCTGGGGGTAATAAAGAAATAGGTACTTTATAATTGATGAAGGTTGGTCCATCAACTTGAAGTTTACTCACTGATTTGTACAGCTTGGTAAACGGAGGGGGTGCACACGTAGTAAACGAGTAAGAAGGAAGGGAAGAAACCATTGAATAATAGTGACTGGCTAACAGGAGGTTGCCGGGCCGGGTTGTGGGTGGAAGCACTCCGTCGGTTACGACGACGAGGGATCCGGTTGAGCACCCCATAGACACGTGTACCCTTAACGTAGTTCTCGGGGATATTCAGCGTGACACAGAGAGTGACAAGGCCGGCCCTTTGAAATACAGGTACAACAAAAACAGGAAGTAAGAGTGAGAGAAAGTTGTGGTAAAAGAGTACAGCAGGGATCACCACCATCCCTGCCGGAGCCTCGTGGAGCTTTAGGTGTTTTCGCTCAATAAACACTCACAATGCCCGGTCTGGGAATCGAAACCGCGATCCTATGACCGCGAGTCCGCTGCCCTAACCACTGGGCCATTGCGCCTCTACCGGGCCGAGTTGTATTTACTATGTGACGATTTGATTTGTTGATGGTCGTTTATTTGGAGAGAGCATGAAGGAATGTGTTGATAGCCTTTGAAGTGCTGTTATGTATAGATATGGACAAATATAGGCATGTAAAATGGGCAAAGAGAGATTCGTATTTCCTTTGAAATACGACGGTCTTCGTCATATCTCTACGAACAGTGTGTCTAATTTTGATTGAAGCGAATTTCCTTTACAAGAAAATCTGTGAATGTCGGATAGTTTCAACTCTTATCTTCTGAATGTATATGCGACACCTTGCCTATCAATGAAAATTATTTACCGAATGTGACGAGAGCAGGGATTATACAACTGACAAGGGATAGAACTACAAGGTTTCGAAGCAAGTATTGAACCATGTATGATTTGAGTATCACAAATTAAATTTTCACTTTAGACATTTAAGCACAATAAATTATATTATACTTACATTCAAATTTACACTCCTCTTCATTACTCATGCGTCGATCACATATATTAAACAGCAGGAGTGGCTGTGTGATAAGAAGCTTGCTTACCAACCACATGGTTCCGGGTTCAGTCCCACCGCGTTGGCATCTTGGCAAGTGTCTTCTACTATTGCGTCGGGTGGACCAAAGACTTGTGAGTGGATTTGGTAGACGGAAACTGAAAGAAGCCCGTTGTATATATGTATATATTTGTGTGTCTGTGTTTGTGCCCCTAGCATTGCTTGACAACCGATGCCGGTGTGTTTATGTCCCCGTCACTTAGCGATTCGGCAAAAGAGACCGATAGAATAAGTACTGGGCTTACAAAAGAATAAGTCCCGGGGTTGAGTTGCTCGACTAAAGGCGGTGCTCCAGCATAGCCGCAGTCAAATGACTGAAACAAGTAAAAGAGAGAGCATTTCAGAAATTTTTTTCTTTTTCTTTTTCAATCTGACCGTTAGCCAATGGCGGAATCAATTTACACTCATTATTTTGGACCACAAAATCCCCAGATTGTTGGACTCGTAACATGTTTTTTACATTGACTTGCCTAACTTGCTTGTCCTTACATTTACTCCTATATATATTTATATGTGTGTATCTATGTATGTATGTATGTATGTGTATGTATGTGTGTATGTATGTATGTGTGTGAGTGTATAAACATATGTATATGGGTGTATGTAAATCTAAACATTTGTACACATACACAAACACACCAGGTATGTTTGAATGTAGGGAGTAGATTTTCAATTCAACAGAACCTAACTGGAAAACATTAGTTAACAGCACAATCACCTATACAGTTTGCTTCGTAAAACTACAAGAATAATTATAGAAGAAATATCAATAACATAACACAATGACAAACACTAGTTTAGTGAACTCCTGTCGACTGAAAGGAAGCCGTTGACAGTTCAAAGCCGGCAGCCATTATTAGGAAGCAGTAATCCCATGTTGTAGTAACACATAATCACTTCATTCAAAAATTAAGGCCGTGAGATACAATGATGGACTAGAAGCTCAGTTGTTACAGACAAATTTCATTGTCTAAGAACAGTGGAACATTCTTCATAAGACGGTTTTTATATACATCCAAATGAGAGAGCGCGCAACGTATAAATATTTATGTGCGTGCGTATGTGTGTGTGCATGCGCAGCGTGTGTGTGTGTGGGGGGTGTCTATGTGTAAAAGTTATAAAAAAGATCTCTGGGTCATGAATGACCATGGGGTTGCACCTAGAAATTTACCTTCCGAGGAACAAGTCCGGGCAAGGTTGTTTAGGGAAGACTAGCAGTAACCCATACATATCAGGCTCCCATCTCCACACCATTGGTGATATCCAAGGGAAAGGCAAAGGGGCCGATACAGCTTGGCACCAGTGATGTCGCAACTCATTTCTACAGCTGAATGAACTAGAGCAACGTGAAATAAAGTGTCTTGTTCAAGAACACGATACAAAGCACGGTCCGGGGATCGAATTCACTACCTCATGATTATGAACCCAACGCTCTAACCACTGAGCCATGCTCATCTTTATATATAAAAGTGAGGTTGTGTGCTGTCTGTCTCCTACGATTTAGATTCCTAACTACTCCCACATTTTGCGGTGCAGTTTAACCAAAACCGGGTATCTTATAGTCGTGATTCATATCGAGCCCTTCTGGGTATTAGCGCGCGTCTACGATGAGTCTACGATTTAAAAAAAAATTACCATCAATTTTTCCCATTTTTAATGCATTTTTGGCATATATAAGGGAAGTAATTCTCTAAAAATTAATTATTAAATCTCAGAACGTAAAAAGCTACAGTAACACCGCCCCTTTTGTGGTTAGCCATATTGAGATGGCTATTATACTTTACATCTCTAAAAATGCTTATATAATTATTTCCCTTACAAACCCGAGCAACGCCGGCCGATACTGCTAGTATATATATAAAGTAAAAGAAAGACCCTTTCAATCATACACATATACACACACATATATATCATGTATATATGCATATATACATATTGATGCATACATATATATGTATGTATCTAGCTATCTATCTATCCATCCAATCATCCATTCATCTCTCTATATTTATCTGTCTATCTGTCTGCCTGTCTGTTTGTCCATCCGTCTGTCTGCCTATCTATCTGTCCGTCCGTCCATCTGTCTGTCTATCTATGTCTGTCTGTCTGTCTGTCTGTCTGTACATACATTCATACATTTATGTATGTATGAATAGATGTACACATACATACGTATAGACACACGCTCATATTATAGAAGTGGCGAATCTCCATCGTTCGACGATGAACATATGTATATAAATATACGTGGGTGTATATGTATGTATGTATGTATGTGTGTGTGTCAATATATGTATATATATATATATACACACAACACACATATATATATATATATATATATGTGTGTGTGTGTGTGTGTGTGGTGTGTGTGTGTGTGTGTGTGTATGGAAAAACACACCTGCACAAACATATATGAACATGCATTAACACATACATATACACATACATATCAGTGAAAATATGATACAATTTTGTTGACGATTGCTATTCTAGGCACAAAGATATGCACTCGCCAACATACAAAGTTACTTAATGAGCTATTCACTCCTGAACTTAGGAATTGGTGCAATAACTAAAGTCGACAGAGAACAAATGTTTTCCGAAACACCAACGTTTATATATAATATCCTGAGTTTGAAGAATGTTATTAATTTAATAGCAAGCGCACGATGCTAGCAATGTCTTCCGTAGAGAATGTCACAGAGAGTATTCTGCTCTTGACTTTAATCTCCAGTTTTGGAGGTATCAATATAATGTGGTGCAGTACACATCAATGGATTTCATAGTTTTGCATCGACCCATTTTATATAACAATAAATATACTTTTTCTCTTTCTCTTTCTTTTCTCTTTTACTTGTCTCAGACATTTGACTGCGGCCATGCTG
Source organism: Octopus sinensis (assembly GCF_006345805.1). Taxonomy (NCBI): domain Eukaryota; kingdom Metazoa; phylum Mollusca; class Cephalopoda; order Octopoda; family Octopodidae; genus Octopus; species Octopus sinensis. The sequence continues at coordinate 22,521 of NW_021835310.1, read as the reverse complement.
GAGCACCGCCTTTCATCGAGCAACTCGACCCCGGGACTTATTCTTTTTGTAAGCCCAGTACTTATTCTATCGGTCTCTTTTGCCGAACCGCTAAGTAACGGGGACATAAACACACCAGCATCGGTTGTCAAGCAATGCTAGGGGGACAAACACAGACACACAAACACACACACGCATATATATATATACATATACGACGGGGTTATTTCAGTTTCCGTCTACCAAATCCACTCACAATCTTTGGTCGGCCCGGGGCTATAGTAGAAGACACTTGCCCAAGGTGTCACGCAGTGGGACTGAACCCGGAACCATGTGGTTGGTAAACAAGCTACATACCACACAGCCACTCCTGCGCCTGTTTGTATATTTTCATATAATTGGAAGGATTAACTGATATATGCATAATCGACAGCAAAGCGTGGATATGTATGTATGTATGTATGTATGTATGTATGTATGTATGTATGTATGTATGTATATATGTATATATGAGTATGTGGGTATACATATATATACATGTGCGTGTGGTATGTATATATATGTGTGTGTGTGTGTATATGTATACACTCTTTACTCTTTTAACTTTTACTTGTTTCAGTTATGTGACTATGGCCATGTTGGAGCACCGCCTGTAGTCGAGCAAATCGAACTCAGGACTTATTCTTTGTAAGCCTAGTCACTTTTACCGAACTGCTAAGTTACGGGGACGTAAACACACCAGCATTGGTTGTCAAGCGATATACACGTTCATACATATATACATATATATATATATATATTGTACATATATACATACATACATATATACATACATATACCCGTACATACATACATACATGCATACATACATACATACTACATACATATATATATACACATACACACACATATATATATATATATATATATATATATATTTATACATATATACATAACATATTTTATCATTATATATATTATATATATCTATATATATATATATATATATATATATATATATATATATAGATATCTATATATAATAGATATATATATCTATATACATACATATATTGGATCTTTTCTTTTTGAAAGCCAGATTTCTAGTTAACTAAAGAATTTGAAACTTCGTATACTGGTAGAATGTGTCAAAAGAAAACATAATTGTAAACCAAAATGAAAACGGAATTGTAATTTTAAGTTTAACGTTGTTTAATAATTCGAATTTTAACCAATGATCTTCTTTCTTTCTCGCCTCATATTATTTACTGCTTCTCAAAAATATTGTTACTGTGGCGTAAACAGCTATTTTGTGACGTAGTTAACGGAAAAAATGTAAATAGCTAACTAAAATGTAAACATCTCGCTTATCATAAACTTCGTGGAGTAGTATATATAAAATTGTGTAGATCCTAAATAGCTACACACACATGTATACAAACATATGCCATATATATTATATATATATATATATATATATATATATATATACACACTATACACACATATTCTAATGCATGCATATATGTGTATATATTTATAATGTGTGTGTATTATAGAGCATACATTATATATATATATATATATATATATATATATATAAAAGATGTTTACATACAATATATATGTTATATACATCTACATGTATATGCATGTATGAATATATAAGAACCACAGAATTTGAATCAAACTGTTTTGATCCATACATACACACACACACACAACACACCAACACTACCATCCATGAGACATCCTAACATAATCAATGCTACTACTACTATCATCATCATTATCATCATCATCCACTGCCGCCACCACCACCACTACCACCACCACCTCTACAAAAACACCAACACTATCATTGCTGTCATCATACACATCCACTGTCACCACTACCACCACTGCCATGATAACCACATCTACCACAGCTGTTTGCTTACTGCTTACCCACTCACAAAATAGCTATCTACGTCACATTAACACTATGCAGCTAATAATTTCAAATGAAAACAGACAATACATTGGTTAAGGATAGAATAAGTACTGGGCTTACAAAAAGAATAAGTCCCGGGGTCGAGTTGCTCGATTAAAGGCGATATGCACAGCATGGCCGCGGTCAAGAGTAACATTAAAAGTAAAATATGTTTTATATGACACCTAGGGTTAGGGTTAGTGTCCGAAGGTTGAAAGTGTTTAGTTACAAAAACTATATTTCTCGATCTGCCGTTGAAAGGGTAAAGATCCCTTATATTATTTATTTAAACTCTTTACAAACTAGAAGGGTTATGGGTCAAGAGGAAAATACATCAATCAAATGTTGGGAAGGCCATCGGTTGAATAAAACAACATTGTTCCTCAACAGAACAATAAGGCTCTATAGTTAGGGGGAAATTTACCCATTCAGTTTCAAAACTCAGGTGGAGCCAAAAGAGGTCTCTACACATACATACGTATACACACACACACACACACACATACATACATATATCCAGACAATACTAGCAGCATTGCCCGGCGTTGCTCGGGGCTGAATTGCTTGAAAGTACTGTCAATGATTGCACTGAATTATGATGATTATTCAGGCAAATATTGATATAAGTTTACGGTGGGAGATAAGGACTTAACGATCAAACGTGTGCCATTGCATTGTTTTGGGGGAACCAAATTTCTGATGAGCATTATAGGGGCACCAACTTTAAGTTTGAGAAAGTGTGGTGGTAGTCCGGGGTGCTCAAAGGAATTGAGTACCTCTATTGGATAGTTGATGGCGTCCTCTGGGTCAGGAGTTGTATCGATAGACTGATATACATAGACTTCCCCAGGAATGAGTTTTAGCATTTCATCATTAATATGGTGAACAGTTTTATTCCTCGGGGCCAGTATAGCCTTTTTGCCAATCCAATCCATATTCTGATAATTAGCTTGTAGATCTGGGAACACTGCATCTCTGAGATCAGAAGGCGTCTTAACAATGGTACAAATGGAATCGATGGCAATATTACCATTTTCATACCCTGGTATTTTGCCTTCGCCAAGTGCAAGGATGGTGTGAGGAAATGCTGCTGATGTGATATTACGTCGCATATGAGCACGCATATTGGTGTGAAGTTTGAGTGTTACTTCCCTTTATTTAAAAAAATATGCATTAAAATGGAAAAAAATGATGGTAAATTATTTTTAAAATCGTAGACTCAGCATAGACGCGCGCTAATACGCAGAGGGGCTCGATATGAATCACGACTATAAGATACCCGGTTTGGTTAAACTGCATCGCAAAATGTGGTGAGTAGTTAGTTAGGAATCTAAATCGGAGAGTAGACAGACACAAACCTTTCTTTTATATATAAAGATTTTTGTCCGTCCTAAAAAACTTTGTGCGGAGTGAATGGTTACCTCTATGGAAATATACACACACACATTATACATACATGTGTGTATAGATGAATATATAAATACATTTAAATATCTATATACACTTTTGGGCGATCTTTCTGCTACTTGGATATACTTTAGATCTTATATTCGTCCAATTCGTCCTAAATAACTTTGTATGGAGTGAATGGTTACCTCTATGGAAATATACACACACACATTATACATACATGTGTGTCTATATACACTTTTGGGCGACTGCTACTTAGAGATAACTTTAGATGTTAGGTGATCTAGCAAAAAGGATGACCAGTTTGACTTGCTCATCCCTGTCACACACTCACACACACGCACAGACACACACAGACACACACGCACCATCACACACACACAGACGCACACACAGACGCACACACACACACACACACTCACACACGCACACACACACACACACACACACACACACGTTAGCTTACAATTTTATTTATATATATTACCCAGAAGGGCTCGATATGAATCACGACTATAAGATACCCGCTTTTGGTTAGACCTGCACCGCAAAATGAGGGAGTAGTTAGGAATCTAAATCGTAGGAGACAGACCCAACTTCACTTTATATATAAAGATATATATATATATATACACACATACGCATATATATACAGTATAATATATATATAATATATATATATATATATATATTATATATATATATATATATATATATATATACATAGTGATGCTCAAAATATCTGGTAGTGTCGGCTATAGCTTAGTCACCCGTATAGTTAACCAGGTGATACACGAAGGAGTCATACCCAATGACTGGTGTACCAGCATAATAGTCAACTGCTACAAAGGTAAAGGCGACGCCCTAGATACAAATAACTACAGGGGCATCAAGCTGCCGGATCAGGTAATGAAGGTTACGGAGAGGGTTATAGCCCAATTGATTAGAGAGAGAGTTAGCTTAGATGATATGCAGTTTGGGTTCGTGCCAGGGAAAAGTACTACTGATGCTATATTCCTGGTAAGACAGCTGCAGGAGAAATACCTAGCCAAAGATAAGCCCTTGTATCTGGCTTTTGTTGACTTGGAGAAAGCCTTTGACAGGGTCCCCCGATCCCTTATCTGGTGGTCAATGAGGAAACTAGGGATAGATGAATGGTTAGTGAGAGCTGTGCGAGCCATGTACAGAGACGCTGCTAGTAAGGTGAGGGTTGGCAACGAGTACAGTGAAGCATTCCGGGTAGAGGTTGGGGTCCACCAAGGTTCAGTCCTCAGTCCCCTCCTATTTATCATAGTCCTCCAGGCAATAACGGAAGAATTCAAGACAGGATGCCCCTGGGAGCTCCTCTATGCTGATAACCTTGCTCTAATTGCTGAGTCACTATCAGAAAGGAGGAGAATTTTCAGGTGTGAAACAAGGATTAGAATCGAAGGGCTTAGAATCAACCTAGCCAAAACCAAAGTCCTAATAATAGGAAGGTGGACCAATCACAAACGACTTCAGGTAGATGGCCCTGCTCGATCTGTAAAAAAGGTGTAGGTAGAAACTCTATAAGGTGCACCAGTGTAAGCTATGGACACATAAGAGGCGCAGCAATGTCAAAGGAAGGCTAACTAGAAAATTGTTTGTCTGTGGCAGATGCTCAGGAGCATAAACACTGGAAATGTGCAGAGACACAACTTCTACCACGTTCCAGGGAGACAAACTAGAAGTAGTTGATAGCTTCCGCTACCTAGGAGACCAAGTCAGTAGCGGGGGTGGGTGTGCTGAAAGTGTAACTGCTAGAGTAAGAATAGCCTGGGCAAAGTTTAGAGAGCTCTTACCCCTGCTGTGACAAAAGGCCTCTCGCTAAGAGTAAAAGGCAGACTGTATGATGCATGTGTACGTACAGCCATGCTACGGGTAGTGAAACATGGCCGTGACTGTTGAGGATATGCGTAACTCGCAAGAAATGAAGCCAGTTATGCTCCGATGGATGTGTAATGTCAGTGTTCATAATCGTCAGAGTGTGAGTACCTTGAGAAAAAGTTGAACCTAAGAAGCGTCGTTGTGGGTGTGCAGAGAGACGGCTGCGCTGGTATGGTCATGTGACGAGAATGGCTGAAGATAGTTGTGTGCAAAAGTGCTACACCCTAGCAGTTGAGGGAACCTGTGGGAGAGGTAGACCCAGGAAAACCTGGGACGAGGTGGTGAAGCACGACCTTCGAACTTTAGGTCTCACCAAGGAAATGACTAGTGACCGAGTCCTATGGAAGTGTGCTGTGCGTGAGAGGACCCTCAGGACTAGTCAGGCCATAACCCGTGGCCCCTACCTGGGACGTAGTCGGTCCACCTGTGCATAAATTCCTACTTGTGACACTTGTGAAGACCTGTTGAGGCAAGTGAAAATCAAAATCAAAATCAAAACAAATCAAAATAGATGAACATCAATGGAATTTGTATCTTGTGGTACCAGTGCCGGTGGCACCAAGAAAACATCCGAACGTGGCCGTAGCCAGTACCGCATCGACTGGCCTCCGTGCTGTGGGCACGTAACAACACCATCCGATCGTGGCCAGCCTCATCTGGCACCTATGTCGGTGGCACATAAACACCATCCGAAGACCCGCAAGACTAGTCAGGCCATAACCCGTGCCCCTACCTGGGACGTAGTCAGTCCACCTGTGCATACCTTCCTTCTTGTGACACTTGTGAAGACCTGTGGAGGCAAGTGAAAATCAAAATCAAAACAAATCAAAATAGATGAACATCAATGAATTTGTATCTTTGTGGTACCAGTGCCGTGGCACACAAGAAATCCATCCGAACGTGCCGTAGCCAGTACCGCATCGACTGGCCATCGTGCTGTGGGCACGTAACAAACACCATCCGATCGTGGCCGTTCGCCAGCCTCATCTGGCACCTGTGTCGGTGGCACATAAAAACACCATCCGAGCATGGCCGTCTGCCAGCCTCGTCTGGCACCTGTGTCGGTGGCACATAAAAAACACCATCCGAGCGTGGCCGTTCGCCAGCCTCGTCTGGGACCTGTGTCGGTGGCACATAAAATCACCCACTACACTCTCGGAGTGGTTGGCGTTAGGAAGGGCATCCAGCTGTAGAAACACTGCCAGATCTGACTGGCCTGGTGCAGCCTTCGGGCTCCCCAGACCCCAGTTGAATCGTCCAACCCGTGCTAGCATGGAAAGCGGACGTTAAATGATGATGATGATGTATGTATATTATATATATATATAATGTATGTATATATGTATATATATATAATATATGTATGTATATAGTATATATATATATATATATATATATATATATATATATATATATATATTATAATATATATATATATATATATATATATATACATATATATATACCGTGTATATATATATAAAATTTGAGGGAATATTATACATAACTTACAGGGAAAAATTCAATTTAGAAATACTAATTCAAATTTCACGAAATATAATATATATATATATATATATATATATAAAATTAGAAAAACACACCTTTTATCAATTCAAAATGAACAATTAAATTACACCATCTGGAAAATTACATATAATAGAAATATTAAATATAAAATAATAATATACCGATGATTAAGTAATGTGCGAAATAATAAATAAATCGTATATATCATGAATTGATAAAAGGTGTTTTTTTTCTAATTTATATATATATATATACAGTCTTTTCTGTTGCTTGACCATTAATACCTGCTATATATCTCTCTTGCTGCCTTCGAAACACACTGCCACACATACATAGACGCACACACACATACATGAAAGCAATTTCTCCCACTCAAACACTCTAGCACTCATTCTTAAAATAATTCAAATATAAACACCAGTCATACAGAATACATTCACACTCTTTGATTTTCCTGTACCCCCCTTCTCCTAACCGGATTCTGACCTTGAACTATCTTAACGGACATTCTCGTCTGCTTTCACCCAGCCTGGCGTCAACGCATATAGATAGACAGTTTGTGCCATTTATTCCATGGGCTCCTCGTGAGCGTTGTGAAAAGCTTGCTGTGCATTTTGTGGGGAATTAAGTTCCTGGATTTTCCTGAAGAGAAGGCTGCAAAATGGACTCCTTATTCAATCCGAATTAGGGACTTTGCAGCCTTTGAAACATATGTAGAAAAT
>NW_021835310.1:2500-5000 GCF_006345805.1 Octopus sinensis | reverse complement strand
TATATACACTCAAGCACACATACACACACATACGAGTACGCATAGGCATATACACTCAAGCACACATACACACACATACGAGTACGCGCAAGGCATATATACACTCAAGCACACATACACACACATACGAGTACGCATAGGCATATATACACTCAAGCACACATACACACACATACGAGTACGCATAGGCATATATACACTCAAGCACACATACACACACATACGAGTACGCATAGGCATATATACACTCAAGCACACATACACACACATACGAGTACGCATAGGCATATATACACTCAAGCACACATACACACACATACGAGTACGCATAGGCATATATACACTCAAGCACACAAACACACACATACGAGTACGCATAGGCATATATACACTCAAGCACACATACACACACATACGAGTACGCATAGGCATATATACACTCAACACACATACACACACATACGAGTACGCATAGGCATATATACACTCAAGCACACATACACACACATACGAGTACGCATAGGCATATATACACTCAAGCACACATACACACACATACGAGTACGCATAGGCATATATACACTCAAGCACACATACACACACATACGAGTACGCATAGGCATATATACACTCAAGCACACAAACACACACATACGAGTACGCATAGGCATATATACACTCAAGCACACATACACCACATACGAGTACGCATAGGCATATATCCACTCAAGCACACATACACACACATACGAGTACGCATAGCTATATACACTCAAGCACACATACACACACATACGAGTACGCATAGGCATATATACACTCAAGCACACAACCACACACATACGAGTACGCATAGGCATATATACACTCAAGCATACACATACACACACATACGAGTACGCATAGGCATTATACACTCAAACCACATACACACACATACGAGTACGCATAGGCATATATACACGCAAGCATACACATACACACACACATACGAGTACGCATAGGCATATATACACTCAAGCACACATACACACACATACGAGTACGCATAGGCATATATACACTCAAGCACATACATACACACACATACGAGTACGCATAGGCATATATACACTCAAGCACACATCATACACCACATACGAGTACGCATAGGCATATATACACTCAAGCACACATACCACACATACGAGTACGCATAGGCATATATACACTCAAGAGCACACATACACACACATACGAGTACGCATAGGCATATATACACGCAAGCATACACATCACACACACATACGAGTACGCATAGGCATATATACACTCAAGCACACATACACACACATACGAGTACGCATAGGCATTATTCACTCAAGCACACATACACACACATACGAGTACGCATAGGCATATAATACACTCAAGCACACATACCACACATACGAGTACGCATAGGCATATATACACTCAAGCACACATACACACACATACGAGTACGCATAGGCATATATACACTCAAGCACACATACACACACATACGAGTACGCATAGGCATATATACACTCAAGCACACATACACACACATACGAGTACGCATAGGCATATATACACTCAAGCACACATACACACACATACGAGTACGCATAGGCATATATACACGCAAGCATACACACACGCACAAATATATACACCCTCACTCACATGCACACACACACACACACACACACACAAATATATACACACGCACTCACATGCACACACACACACACACACACATACGAGTACGCATAGGCATATATACACGCAAGCATACACACACGCACTCACACGCACACGCACACACACACACATACGAGTACGCATAGGCATATATACACGCAGGCATACACACACGCACACACACCACACACACACACGCAGGTGATTATAAAATTAGGCAAAAATGAAAATAACACTGACATCTCGTTATAACCGATATATTTACCAAAATTACATAAAATATCTTGAAATACCAAAGAGTTAGTTTATTCAATAATATCGCCATTGGCTTCAACCACGCCTTCCAGATGACTTCGGAATCTCCTGCAACTCTTCTGGACGGTCTCCTTGTTTAAGTTGGTGAATGCTGCCATAATCCTTGCCCTCAGATAATCTTTCGTGTAACAAGGAGTTTTGTTGGTCCCTCGCTCAACTGCGCCCCACACATAATATTCAAAGTGGTTGTATGTAGGCTTGGGAGTTACGTGGCGAGATATTAGGGATGGTACGGTCGCAGACATTGCCTGACAGCCATGACTGGGTTCTCCTACTTGTGTGGCATGGCGCGGAGTCCTGTTGGCAGACATAGGTTCTTCCAACAATCAACCACCTTGACCCAGGGCAACACTACCTCCTCCAGGAACATGATGTAGGTCTCTGTGTTGAGTCTGAGCCCATGTAAGAAAATGGATGGAGGGATAACATCATGAACACTGGTGATCACTCCATACACCATGATGTTGATTGGATGTTT
>NW_021835309.1:32500-41199 GCF_006345805.1 Octopus sinensis | reverse complement strand
GTAGGTATGTATGTATGTGTATGTGTGTATGCGTGTATGTATGCATGTAGACATGTATGTGTGTATGTATATGTATGTATGGATGTATGTAAGTACGTATATATGTATGTATACATGTGTATGTATACGTGTATATATATATGTGTGTGCGTGCGTGTGTGAGTTTCACTTAGACATAACGATACTAATAACCTGGCGTTCGAACTCAATGTACAGATACTTCGGAATGAAATGTCAGTTGGGTACAGAGAGTAAGACGAAGTTATAGAATTGACAAATAAACAAGAAATAGCGTAATGAACTTCATTAGCTCACAGCTGTTTCTGCTAAAAGGCACTGTGTTTATTCCTCTGCCATCGCTTGACAACCGATATTAGTGTGCTTACGTCCCTGTAACTTAGCGGTTCGCCAAAAGAGATCGATAAAAAGTACTAGGCTTACGAGGAATAAGTCTTGCGATCGATTTATTCGACTAAAGGCGGTACTCTAGCATGGTCACAGTCAAGCGGCTCAAACAAGTAAAAGAAAATATATATATATTTATACAAGGGTGTATATATATTATATATATATATATATATATATATATATATATGTATGTATGGGTGGGTGTATATATATATATATATATATAAATTTGTACACACACATGTATGTATGACGTACACACACACACACACGCACACACACGCATGTGTATATGTTTGAGTGTCTATGTGTATTACATACAATTCTGGTCACGTCTGAACAATAAAGATAAAATTTTGTATTTCTCGATATTTTGATACATAAACAAAAACTAATTATTTACTAGACATTTGCAATTAACAGAGCTGATTAATTGATATTACATATGATATATAGATAATGAAATATCATTCTACTTGGCATTTTGGATACTGCAATCTACATCTATATTTAATAATTCATAGAATTATCATCTGTAACGAAAAATGTTACTAACTGGCTTTCCGTAGTAGGAAGATATCAACTCCGTTAAATGTATCTGCTGTTGTTGTCTAGACAGTTGTCTTGGTTTTATCAGACGGATATATATATATATATATATATATATATATAATATATATATTATATATATATATATAATATATATATATATATATATATATATATAATATATTAGTATGTATATATATATTTATGTGTATATTATAATATATATATATATATATATATATATATATATCTATATTATATATATATATATATATTATATATATATAGATATATATATATACATATATCTATAGATCATTTGGTAGGCCAGGTCTTGAGAGTCATACTATGATTTTATTATGTCGTATCCCCATTTAGATCTAAACCAGCGGTTCTAAACTGGGGTCCATATAAGATTTTTTTTTTTTGCGGGGTTGGGATCTACGCAAGTTAAATAGTAACTTGGGGATCTACAGTATTAATTTTGGGGTCTATGAAAAAATTGTGATTTATATGTATTTATTGCAAGAAACAGATAGATCTTTTTTTGCCTCTAATGTTTTACATAGTTTTATGTTTCCAGTTACTGGAACGTGTTCTCTCAGAGAGTATTGGTGCAAACATATACAAGGGAACATGTGAAAAACGAAATAAGAATTTTGAAAGAAATGTCAAGAAAACAAGTTTCTAAGCATTGAATAGTTATGGAGGTTCACTGGAGTAAAATAGTAATGAAAGGACTCGATAGGTAAAAATGGTTGAGATGATCTAGAGTTACCATAAGCACAGTAGTGGGCAACGTTAAAACACAGCTCTAAGAGTAAAGCATCTATGGCTGAGATACTTCCATATACGTGGTGGGTGCTGAAAAGTTCTTGGTATGGAGTAGAAGAAAATACAAAATACAGAAGGATCACTTAATGATGATTTTATATTCCCCCTCTCAGATTCATGCACTTATTGGAGCAGTTCTTCGGTTTTTGTAAAACCTGTAAAAGATCTCGGAAGATTTGGCCATACAGCAATGCCCATACAGCCAGGAACTTTCCAGCACTCTTCGTATTTGCAAAATGTCTAATGAATAATATAGGTACAACACCGACATCCGGACAATGATAGTCCAGAACCTCTTATAATCCGCACAAATTTACAATTCCCATGGCCCCCAGACGAGTTTACTGGTCCCTTGCACAGCACAGTATAAATAAACTTGTATCATTTATACTAAACTTGTATCATTTATACCTGTATTTCATTAAAGTATTTAAGTCAATTTAATACTTGTTGTGTTGATCAAGGTGACCACCCTGTTCGGAAAAATCAGTAAACTGGAAAGGATTTGGAATAAAAGGATCCGAAAGATCAATGTTGTAGACATTAAAATTATCGTACAAAGAACAAAACAAAGCAAAGCGCACAATTTTTGTATTTCGGAAACAAATGTTATTTCCTATTTGGTTAGATCTAGAAAGTATGAATAACTTTGTTTTTGTGGCGAGGATAAAGATATTTCTTAAGTTTAACTAATACCATTCTCATTTATTCAAAGTCGAATCAAAACAACATGTAATTCAAAAGTGGCATTTATTTATTCTAGGATTGCAGAAAAATGCCACAAAATATTTAGAAGCGAGTACTTTTTCGCGATTTACACTTAAACACTATAAATTACTTTCACGAACAAACGACCAAATATAATCTCCCATCATGTTTTCGTTATACGGTCCTTGGTACGGCGTTCAAAGTCTATTATATCTTGGTGGAATCGCTCGTCTTGCTCCCCCGAGTACGCTCCCATGTTCTTAAACTTATCAAGATGAACGTTAAGGATGTGAACTTTCATGGACATTCTGCAGCCCATTTTGCCGTAGTTTTTCATCAGCATCTCAACAAGCTCTACATAGTTTACGGCTTTGTGATTTCCCAGGAACCCTTAAACCACTGCAACAAAGCTTTTCCACGCTGATTCCTCCGTCTCAGCGAGCTTCTTGAGGAATTCCTTGCACTCTAAGATCTTTTTTATTTGTGGTTCGACGAAGACACCGGCTTTCACTTTTGCTTCAGACAGCTTATGGAAAAAATATCTGAAAGCTGCAGACTCCTGATCTAGAGCTGAAACAAACTGTTTCAAAAGACCTTATTTTATGTGCATTGGGGGAAACAATACTTTCAGGTGCCTGACAGTGGCTCCCATATGATGTTTTTCTTCCCCACACTGGACTCGGTCCGCTGTGGCCAATACCGCCTCTGTAGTGTTCTGCGGTCGCCCTGCTGTTCCAAAGGCACAGATAACCTGGGAACTTGGCAAATCCGCCTTGGAGGCCCATTTACCAGGCTTGAAAATATGTACTGGAGTCAATTTGTTCCAATAAACACTTCAAGGCGGTACCCCAACATGGCCGCTGTGTAATGACTGAAACATGTAAAAGAATAAAAGAGTTTTAAAAAAATTATTGCTTATAACATTTAACCAATTTAAGTAGTATAAGATGATTTGGACTCAGGAGATAGCCCCTGGTTTCTGCAAGAATTTAGCCAAAAACAAGCTTGAACGCGCAGCTGAAGTGTATCATAACAAGCTCTGAGATGTACAGCATTGATATTTGTACATTAAAAAAAAAAAAAAAACATCCTGACTTTACCTGCATTTTTAGTAATAATATACATTTCTTGTGTTTTTCGTATACTTCAATTATAGTATAAAAAGCTATTCTCTCTATTTCTCTGTACGAACTACAACGCAACGTTTCTATTTCTAACAATCTAAATTTAAGCTAAGCTAACTGGTTTCTGTCACATTGCTCTGTGAAAAACTGAAAATGTATATTTGAGTACTGGATTTGGAGTAATCTTAATCAATGATCCTTAGCTGTCTTTTTTCTCTTTATACATTTTCTATTATATTGACGTTAAGTGGGTACCTGATATAGCAAAGCACATGAGTTTGTATGAATGCATGTATGTTTGTATCTAAGCTTGTATTGATACATTTATACATGTATGTGCTTATGCATGTATGTTTGCATGTATATATGCTTGCATATACAAATGCATGTATGTATGCATATGCGTAGTTATATATATGTATGTATATATGTATATATACGTGTATGTGTGTATGCTAGAATGTATATATGTATGCGTATATGTATGTATATACGTAAGTATATATGTATGTGTGTGTGGATGTATGTATGTATGCATGTATGTATGTATGTATGTATGTATGTATGTATGTATGTATGTATGTATATATGGTTCCGGGTTCAGTACTACATGTTTCCGTGTTCAGTCCCACTGCGTGACACCTTCGGCAAGTGTCTTCTACTATAGCCTCGGGCCGACCAAAGCCTTATTAGTGGATTTGATAGATGGAAACTGAAAAGAACCCCGTCGTATATATATATAATATATATATATATTATATATATATATATATGTCTTGTCAGTGAATTTGATAGGCGGAAACTGAAAGTAGCCTGTCGTATAAGTATACATGTATACACACCCATATATGTATATATGTATCTAGGTATCTATGTGTGCGTATCCTTGTGTCTGTGTTTGTTACCCATCACCACTTGACAACGGGCGTTGGTGTGTTTACGTCCCCGTAATTTAGGAGTTTGTCAAAAGAGACCGATAGAATAAGTACCAAGCTTTAAAAAAGTGATTTGTTCGTCTGAAATCTATTTGTTCGACTGAAACCCTTCAGGGCGGTGCTCCAACAAGGCCGCAGTCAAATGACTGAAGCAAGTAAAAGAATAAAAGAATAAGTAAGGGTAGGAAATTTGGTATTATCTTTAATCAACCTCCTGTCTTCTGAGGATGAAAGGCTGGTGCTGTGGCATTACTGTGCCAACACCTGCAGTTCTAGCATCCAACTCAGCCTCCTTCTTTCCATCATTCGTGAATACGATGCCAAGATAAGCTTAAGTTCAGATTTCAAGCATAATTCAAATCTCCCTCAAACCAAACACCACCATATTAAGCATAGACATTAAAAATGTAGAGCTAGCCACACGTAAAAACTGGGATGGCCATCCCGGGAATAGTTTGGATCATTGGCTTGCTCGAACAAGGTTGACCTGAGATACATAACAATAGAAAAATAACATTACTTAATAGTGTAAAATATGGTAAATTCCTGTAACCAGTGATTGGCTTGAAATTCTGTACTTCTCTGGGAATATCTTGAACAGAAATTACGAACTAATACTTTTAATAGCTGCAGGAATTCGTATCACGTGATCACGTGACCGACCAGGCTATCAGATGTTGTTACGCATCGCTGGCCACAGTACGTTTTTGAATTGCTTTAGCCTTCAAATGGCACCACCTCTGCTGGTTAGGGGAGCAGGCCAACAAATTCCCCCTGATCGAAGGGGAACTGGAGCAATGTGAAATGAAGAGTTTTGTTCAAGAAGACAACGCGCCATCCAGTAGAAGAATCGAACACACAATCTGGCGATCCTGAGTGCAATAGCCTAACCATTAGGCCACGCGCCTTAATGGAATTCATATATATGAATTAAATAATTCTAAATAACCACGCTGTTAACTGCTTCTTTTACATTCAACCGCAAAATTATCAGTTCAGGATCGCGAATAAGCTACAATCAGATCATAGAATTTCACGGAGACAACCTAAAAATCAGCCAATCAGCTTGTAGCTATGTCACAAAACAGCATAGCGAATGTTCTAAAGATTCATGCCCTATTTTCCCTAGTTAGGCAGTTTGGCGCCTAAATCACATAAGAGAAATACTAGTATTTAAGCATGACACAACGAAGGAAAGAAAACCATAACAATTTGTGGCGGACTCTTCTGGCTTTCACTTTTCAGATAGCAAATGGCCGAGGAAATACAGATAAACCACGTCTTACATACTACTCTTGTAACCAGTGACAATTTGATAATTTAATATATATGTACATGCATAATTTTCTATTAATAAAATCTGTTGTTAAACATTTGCGAGTATGCGTGTGTCGGAATATACGCAGCCAACCTGATCTTATATTCAATCAATAACGATACAACATCCATATTTCTCACAAATCGACCCCACAAAAATGATGACCCAGTGAAGAAAAAAAAAAAAAAACTACAACAACCACCTCGACAGCATCACACTAGGAGGTGACTTTCCTTGTACCATAAATATATTCCGATGAATATACAAAGATATACGAAGGTATAAATCTTTATAATCAGGCTTAAACACTGCGAGCGCAGTATATTCTATTTCAGAATATTTTGTCCTCCACTAGTCCTTTACAACGCGCCTTTACTACTACTACTACTACTACTACTACTACTACTACTACTACTACTACTACTACTACTACTATACTACTACTACTACACTACTACTACTACTACTACTACTATTGCTGCTGCTGCCGCAGCGAGCTGGCATTAGTACGTATGTGTGTGTGTGTAAGTATCTCTCTCTCTCTCTCTCTCTCTTTCTCTCTCTCTCTCTCTGTATATATATATATATATATATATATATATATATATATATATATATATATATATATACATATATATACATACATACACATGTATATGTTGAACGATGAAAATGAGTGCTCAGCACTACATTGGTGGATAGAATTTCTTTATTTGTGAATTAATGATACCGTTGGTTTCATGATAAGGGAAATAGAAAAATATCTCAATATCTTAACAATTTTTCAAGCCGATCATATGGAGGAATGGTGTTCGTCTCCATTTTGGATAAACACAAAGTCTCGTTGAATTCGCGAAGATTCTCGTGATGAAAACAATGAACCAAGGGGCGCTACATCTTTTGAGTGGCTATATATATATATATATATATATATATATATATATATATATATATATATATATATATAAGATGACTCTTCACTTGAACGTCCGTGAAAGTACCTTGTGTTATTTGCTCCCATTCTTTTCAGGTGCATGAAATGAATACAGCTGTAATTGGTTACAATTTCACAGTCTGTACTCCAGCATGGCCACAATTGCACAACTGGAACGTGTGCTTGGTTAAATAAGCTCCTCAAAATCTCATTAATAAACTGAAGGTTGAATCGTTCGTATTTCTATTACGGAATGTCTGGTATTTAATATCCAAATGCAAACAGTATATATTTTTGTCTCCAAGTTAAAAAGTAAAAATACGTAAAGTGAAGTTCTCGTTTTCAAATGTGTTCCTCATTAACGTGAGTTCTCCCAAATCTAAAACTCTCCCTTCAGCGTGCTTGAGCAAAATCTCATATAATGTTTTTCCTTTTTATAACCTAAAAGCCGCCCCTATCTTCCCCACACTGCCTCTCCTGTCTTTTTAAAAAGATAGGAGTCTCCTTGTTAGAAGCTTCACAGCTTCCAGCTCCGCGCAACCAGGAACCTTTAATTGTTCTCTCCGACGATGTAACACATGCCCCTACATCAACAATATTACCACCATCACGAGGCCCAAGAAGCAATATCACATAGCACACCACTTCTGTTGCACTTCGGCGAATCTCATATATTGTATTATATGCAAACTCTGGAGAAACAGGCGACGACTTGGGGGATAGCTTTCGCTAACACATCAGAAGCATAAAACTACGTATACCAGGCCAACCTGTCGCCAACCACTTCTACACTGTGAATCATTCTATTGCAGATCTATGGCCTTGCATTACGGACCCCGCTTCTTTGGGAAACGAAAAGAGCAATGTCTAATATTTGATCTTGGCACTATGTCCCCAACAGGTATGAATGAACGTTTTTCCTTTAATCATTTCACCTCCTCTTAATTCTTCTTTACCATTTACAATCCTCCAGCCACCCTCTCTCTGCAATGTTCCCGTATTTACTTACCTCTACTCTCTCCATCACCCTTTTCCTCTTCCTTTCTTCATGCCCTCTCTTATAGCTTCTGTTTCACGTTAGCAGCCCGTGTTATTCGGTTTGTCTCTCTTCAACTTCTCTTTTTCTCTACAGCCTGGTGAGGGATAGAATCCGAAACGTTGGATATTCTACTCCTCACAGGAAGATCACTGTACCTCCTTTCATATATATATATATATATATATATATATATATAATCCGTCTACCTACCTACCTACCTACCTACCTAATTACTTAATTACTTACCACATTATATATTATCTACCTACCTATCTAAATATATATAATATATATATATATATATATATATATATATATATATCCGGCAGGAGGTGGTGACGATCCCTGCCGTACTCTTTCGCCACAACTTCCTCTCACTCTTTCTTCTGTTGGCCTGCTCGCTTAGCCAGTGGGATGGCGACATTTGAAGGCTAAAACAATGCGAAACGCATTGTGACCAGCGATGTGTAGCATATCTGATAGCCTGGTCGGTCACGGGTGTATATATACACATACGTTTACATATATATATACATACGTATATATATATATATATATATATATATATATATATATATATATATATATATATATATATATATATATTCATTTATATGTATATATATAAATGTATATGTGTACGTATATATGTATGTTTATGTATACATGCGTATGTATAAATAATAATACATACACACACATAGACACACACACATACATATACATTTATGCATTCATGTATTATTTATATATATGTATATATATATATATGTATATTTATTTATATATATAAATATATACATATATATATGTATATATATATATATATATATATATATATATATATATA
>NW_021835309.1:15000-17500 GCF_006345805.1 Octopus sinensis | reverse complement strand
ATAAGGTGTTGCACAGTGGAACGTAACCCGAAGCCATCTTTTCTCATAACGATGATGACAGCAACAATAAAAACAAGCATTCTTCCGTAGCGTTAAGATTGATGACGTTTAGATCGATGTTGTAGCGTTAAGGCTGATTCTTGCTAGAAGCAAGGTCGATTCTCTTGTGATGATATTATTTCTGGGAAAGGCATCTAGGCGCCAACATCCCATATCCTTTACTCTTAAATATAAGGTATTTATACCAAATCTGAAAAAAAAAATGTGAGTGAGTGAGAGAGAGAGAGAGAGAGAGAGAGAGAGTTCCATTAGTACTGTATGGTTACGAACTCAGATGTTAAACTGCATTGCAACCGCATCGTTCGAAGTTCGAATCCTTTGGAGGTCCGTCTTCGTTATCATATTTCCTTGGTCCAGAAGCTTATTAGTAACAGTCGTACGCTGGAGACCAATTCTATCAATACGTCTCTTCTACTTTTCAGCATAGAAAACGTGCGTGCGTGCGTGTGTATGTGCAATAATTATGCACCAACGCAATTTTTTTTTTGCTGTAGTTTCAGCTCAAAGCTGCGGCCATACTGATGTACCGCCGTTTTGCTACACTGTTACTACTGAGAGCCTTCTCCAATATGTGGCACTTGGTGAAGAATGGAGTTTGATGTAGCTACCCTCATTTGCAGTTCTTGCTGTGATATTGGTTCATCTGGGACTCTCGACAGGAAGAGGTCCAACTTTGACTTAAAAACGCCTACATCTACTTTGTGCAGATTCCGCAGGTTCTTTGGGAGAATATTGAAAAGCTGTTGGTTCCTGAAACCCAGGCTGTTGCAGTAACTGATCCTGAAGCGCGATGGCGTTGCTGTGATCTTTGGCACTATGCAGTGTCGTCCCGTTCTAGCATTGGTGTAGCTTTCAAAGCCAAAATCTGGCACAATTCCTTCCAGGATCTTCCAGATGTATATAACTGCATACCTCTCCAGCCTTCTCTCCAGGGAGTAGAGCCTTAGCTGTTTCAGCCTTTCCAGTAGCTGAGCAGTTGCAAAGAGACGCTCTTCTTTGTCAACCTTCTTTGGATTGCTTCAAGGTCCGCTGTTAATTTCACACTAGTGGGTGACCATAGCTGCGGTAGTAATCCAGGTGGCTGAGGACGAATGTCTTCCAGAGGACCATCATGGTTTCCTTATCTCTGGTTCTGAATGTTCTCAGGATCCCGGCAGCCAGTCGTCTGCACTTTGTCACCATCCTGGTAATGTGCACTTCGAAAGAGGTATCATCACTCATGTCGATACCCAGGTCCCTCACTATTTTAGGCTCTGGGACTCAAATTCAGGGCTTATTTATATATATATATATATATGTATGTATGTTGAACTTTCCCGTTGAAGACGACGTAGGAGAGTTCAGCGACTGCCGAGCGACCTATGAGTACACCAATGATTTCTGTATAGTATTTAAATGTTTGTATTGCGCATGAGCTCACTGTCTCCATCAAATCGACGTTGTCTGAGCAAGTGCACTGTGTACGACGTGTCAGGTGTTGAAGTGATTGCAGAGCAACGTGAGATGAAGTGTTTTGCTCAAGAACACAACGCACCACCCGGTCTAAGAATTGAAATTACGATCTCGTGATCGTGAGTGCAACACCATAACCACTAGGCTATGGGCCCTTACTACACACATACGAACATACATGCATACATACATACCTACAGACAGACAGACAGACAGACAGACAGACAAACAGATAGACATACATACATGCATATATACATGTAGTAATAGCGTTGCCATTGTTGTAAGCGTCAATATATTTATTGCTATTTACGTTCTAAGTTCAAATTCCGCCGAGGTCAACTTTGCTTTTCATCCTTTCGGGGTCGATTAATTAAGTACCAGTTGCGTACTGGGGTCGTTCAAATCGACTGGTCCCCTCCCCCAAAATTTCGGGCATTGTACCTAGAGTAGAAAAGAAAATATTTATTGCTATTGTTATCCTCGGAACATTTTTTTAATCATCATCTTCACCACCACCAGCACCACCACCACCAGCACCACCACCACCAGCACCACCACCACCAGCACCACCACCACCACCAGCACCAGCACCACCAGCACCACCACCTCTATCATCATCATCGTCGTCGTCATCGCCATCATCATCATCGTCATCATCATCATCATCATCATCGTTCACATCGTAGTCGCCATTATCATCATCACCATGATCACCACCACCACCATCACCACCACCAACACTACCACCACCACAACCACCACCACCACCATCGTCGACGTCGTTGTCATCATCATCATCTTTCTTCGTCTCTCCCGCTTCATTCTACTTATGGTCGTCGTCACCGCTATTATAAACAACAACAAGAGCACCACCATGTGTAACAAAGAACAAAACTTAACATGAGCAGAAGCTGCACCCGCAAACCCTGCCCCTCCTCACTCCCCGCCTTCTTTTATCCTCTTCCCCCGCCCCACTCTTCCTCCG
>NW_021835309.1:10000-12500 GCF_006345805.1 Octopus sinensis | reverse complement strand
GCGACAGCATTGTTGAGATCTTTGGCACTATGCAGTGGCAACCCGTTCTGGCATTTGTGTAGCTTTAAATGCCAAAATTTGGCAAATCCCTTCCAGGATCTTCCAGATGTATATTACTGCATATCTCTCACGCCTTCGCTCCAGGGAGTAGAGTCTTATCTGTTTTAGCCTTTCCCAGTAGCTGAGCTGTTGCGATGAGACACTCTTCTTTGTGAAGTTTCGCTGGATTACTTCAAGATCCGCTGTTAATTTTACATTGTTGGGTGACCATAGTTGGGAGCAGTAGTCAAAGCGGCTGAGGACGAATGTCCTCCAGAGGACCATCATGATTTCCTTCTCTCTGGTTTTGAAGGCTCGCAGGATCCAGTCAGCCGTCTGCACTTTGTCGCCGTGTTGCTTATGTGCACTTGAAAAGATGTATCATCACACATATCGATACCCAAGTCACGACTAAGTTATGTTCTGGGATTGTAATCCCCACCTGGGTCGGTGTACCCTTTAAGATTTGCGTTCAGTTTTGGGTGCTGGTAGCGCAGGGCTTGGTATTGTCCAGCATTAAACTGCATATTATTGTCCTCAACCCACCTGTAAACTGCATCCAACTTCTGCTGCAGGCGTGCAAATATGGCTAGGGTTTTGTATTTTCTGCAAGACTTTCATATCGTCTGCGTAGCTAGCAACGGTGCCTATCTGGGAAGTTGAGAGCATATCTGAGGGGGCCTTTATGAAAAGCAGTGGCCCCAAGAGAGTACCCTGTGGGACACCACTAACTATTTGTGTTTCCTTTGAGGTGGCCCCATCGGCCACCACTGCCAGACTTCTATCTTTCAGAAAGTCATGTAAACACCCTCCAAGTCTCCCAGCTATGACAAAATCGCGCAGTCTGTGGCATATCATACCATGATCAACTTTATCAAAAGATTTTGCAAAGTCGAGGTATATTACATCCACATTTGAGTTCTATAGTAACTGCTTCAACACTCAGTCATAGTATTGTAGGAACTGTGTCGAAAACCATGCAGGGTATCACTTAGCAAGTTGTTTCCTTCAAGGAATGCGATTAGTTTCCTTCTGATTATTCGTTCCATGACTTCGCTGGTGCGTGAAATCAGAAAGATAGGCCTATCATTTTTTGCATAAGTTCTTCTTCCTTCTTTATGGATTGGGCATATTATTCCCTCCTTTTGTTTCCTTGGCAGCTTGCCATTTGCAAAAAACTGGAGGAAAATCTGTAGTGGTTTTGCCAGGGCACGTTTGCACGATCTGAGGAGAATTGCTGGGAAACCAAATTTAACTAAATTAATAATAAATAAATAACCTGCCAAAGGGACATGATTTTTATAGGATTATTATATTTCTTCATTTTATATCAAAATACGGTGGGGCACTCTTCTGTGGGTATGCCATATGCGTAATATAACGATGCAGATAATAACATAGGTGTGTATGAGGGGGTGTATAACTGTAATAAGCTCCATTACTTCATATTGCTATAAGTATTACGTAATAAGTATTATTTTGCATTCGTTCTATATTTGTATCTATAGAAGATCAGTTTTCTTTTTTTTCGCTGCCTATCTTCACAATAGAAACCGTAGAAGGTCACTTTCGTTTTATTCACTGTATACCTTCAGAATAGAAACCGTAACTTAGATTTCACTCCAACATTTTTTCTTTGTTTCACGTATGCCACATCAGAATTTATGAGGTCAGCTGTCATTTCCCTATCTCACTTCAATATAATTGTACAACTTTTCATTTGAAAATACCCATTATCCCCAAACTTAGGAAGAAACAAATTCGGTGGGGCACTCTTTTGTAGGTATACCATATGAGTAATATAATGACATACACAATAACATGTGTATCGTTGTGTGTGTGTGTATAACTGTAGAAGAGATAACGAAGAGGGTCATCCAAGTATAAAATTATTTGACTCGACAATCAGAAGAGTTTAGTCTATGCATTCGTGTCCCTATGAATGTTCTTTTTGAGGCTGCTTCTTCATGAAATAAGAGGAGCGACTGCCTTCTCCTTCCTAAAAACGATGGTGGTCAAACTGTTCGAACTTATAGAGAAACCTGTTTAGCCTTGAATTTGATGACAATCAGTGGGATAGAACCGTGACTGAGGCTTCAGTGTCACGCATACCTATTTCTTTGAGAGATCTTTTGGCATTTCTTCTCCTGAATTGTGGAATAAGTAATTCATTAGCGTTGTGGCACAAATAGAAGAATGATTTATCAGAAGACTACAAATATGAAGCACAATTAAGATTCCCAGAGAGGGAAATAGGATTCAACGATGGTTGATATTGAAGATCGTGTTGTCTCAATGGGAGGAGAGGATCTCAGCAAGTTTGGCTTATCTGAAACTCATCGAAATGAAGTGAATAATTTGATCACAGAATTTTTGCGAGAAACTTCATATGATATAGATTCATTAATAAAATTCCTTGAAGAAAATGTCCCGAAACTTTTGCCAGACCAACAACTTGCAT
>NW_021835309.1:0-5000 GCF_006345805.1 Octopus sinensis | reverse complement strand
GTGGTTTTAGTTTGAAATAAAATTTTCTGGAAATTTCGTATGAGTCGACATAAACGATACCAGAGAAAGAGCGATAGAGAGAGAAAGAGAAACAAAGAGAGGGAGAGAGCGAGGGAGAGAGAAAGGAAGAGAGAGAGAGAGAGGGGGAGTCAGACGCGATGCAAAAAGAGTGGGAGACAGAGAAAATGAGAGAAAGTGAGAAAGACTGTGAGAGAAAGAGAAAGAACGACTCTGTGTAAGTGAGAGAGGGTGAGAAAGAGAGAAAGAGAGAAGGAGAGAAAGAGACAGATGCAGTGAGAGAAAAGAGAAACGGTAAGGTAGTGAGAGAGAGAGAGAGCTTGAGGGCAATAAAGAAAGAAAGCGACACAGGCAGTAAGAGGAAGAGAAAAGGTGAGTCAGTGAGACAGAGAGTGAGGAGGAGAGACAGAGATATTGAAAGAAAGAGATATTGAGAGAAAGAGAGAGAAAGAGAGAGAGAAAGAAAGAAAGATAGAGAGAGAGAGAGGGGGTAGGAAATGAGTGAGAGAGAGAGAGAGAATGTCAGTGAATATGGAAAACGTTGTCAAGTACTGGCATCTCTCCGAAGCCAAGTTAATCTTTTGTGATGAGGTGAAATAAAACCTTGATCCACCTTCATCCAATCGCAGGACCTGTTCATTCCATCCCCCTCGTCAACGTTGGAACCATCGCCTCCATCTCACCATATTGCTGTTTATTTTAGTTGTTGTTGTTCTCTCTTCATAGGATATATAATTGGAGGTTAGGATTATGGTAGTGGTATTAAAAGTGGGTTGTCAGTGGTGGGTTTACTGGTGTTGGTGATGGTAGCGGTGGTAGTAGTGATTTTGGTGGTGGTGATGGTAGTGGTGGTTTTGGTGGTGGTATTGGTGGTGGTAGTGGTGGTGGTGGTGGTGGTGGTAGTTGTGTTGGAGGCCACCTGTGGTGTTGGTGACAATGACAGTGTTGCTCGCTGGTAGTGTCGATGGTAACATTAGTGGTGGTGGCAGTGGTGGTGGAGGTGGTGCTGATGGTAGTGATGGTTGTATCGGGGCCGTCTAATGTGTAGGTGGTAATGGTGGTGTCTGATGTGTGCGTGGTAATGGTAGTCTCTGATGTGTGGGTGGTAATGGTGGTGATGGTAGTGGTGGTAGTGGTTGGTTTTGGTGGAGTCGGTAGTGGTACTGGTGGTTTTGGTGGTGGTGGTAGTGGTGATTTTGGTGGGGCTGGTGGTAGTTATGTCGGGGCCGCCTGTAGTGTTGGTGGCAATGGTGGTGTCGCTCCTTAGTAGTGTCGATGGTAATATTGGTGGTGGTAGTGGCGGCGGTGGTGGTGGTGACGGCAGTGGTGGTGGTGGTGGTGACGGCAGTGGTGGTGGCGGCGAAGGTGGTGGTAGTAGTAATGGTGTGCCTGGTGGTTGTCGTGTTGGTAGTAGTAGAGGTCATGGTGATGCTATTGATAGTGTTGGTGGCAGTGCTAGCGATGTTGTCGAAGATGACGTTGGTAGATATGTTGATGGTGGTGGTGGTGTTGGTGTTTGTAGTGGTGCTGATGATGGTGTTGTTGATAATGGGTACGGCAGTAGTAGTGCTAGTGATGGCGGTGGTGGTGGATTTAGCAATGGTAGATGTAATGGTGATGGTGATGTTGGTGACAATGTCAGTGGTAATGGTTGTGATGGGAAATGATGCTTACGATTGGTAGTAATGGAGGTAGTGGAGGTGGTATCAGAGGTGTTGGTGGTAGTTTTGGTGGTAGTAGTAATGATGGTGATATGTTGTTAGTTTTGGTGATGGTGGTGGTAGTGTTTGCAGTGGTGTTTATGGTGGTGGTAGTGAAGGTGATGTTTGTGGTGGTGGTAGTGATGGTTGCGATGGTGGTGAAGTTTGTGGTGACGGACTTGAAGGTAATGTTGTTGCTGATGGTATAATTGCTATTGTTTAAGCTGCAGGTCAATCCTTATTGAACAAAGCCTACGATTAAAGGATTTCCAACTGTGACCATTCCGACATTATACAGGGTGTTCGAGCTACATTTGACAGTTTGCATAAAAAGAAGAGAAAGCACAACATCCCATCCAAAAATAAAAGTATTTAAAAAAAAATACCAGCTAGATTATGGCTGGTAGATAACAGTTTACTAAAAATGGCCGTTCTCAGCTTCAACCATGATGTCAAGACTGCACCGGAACCTAGTGCAAACGTTCTTCATTCTATCTTTGGGAAGATCTTCGAACACCTCCTTGAATTTGGCTACCGGATCATCCTTGGCGTTGAAGGCACGGTGGTTGGTGTCTTTTTTTTTTTTTAGCTGCGCCCATACGTAGAAAGTGGGATTACAGACAGGGGTTTTTCAGGAGGCCAGAAACGGGCTGGTGGAGTGGTAAAAATTCTCTGACAATCACTTCTAACTCTTTCCAGAGGTATGGCAAAGAGCTGAATCCTGCTATTCCACATGGCCTTCTAGAAGCAACCCTTTCCAACCAAGATTTGACCAGTCACCATCAGCTTTACGTAGCCGTCTGAATTGAGCCTAAAGACTCAGTTCAAAGATGTTGTGTCTTTTGCTCTTAGCTGCGGCTTTGTAGTTATTGCAGCTGTCACTGTAACGTCTTACAGCCTTTGCGGTGTTGAGAGAACACTGAGTAACTGTCATGGTATCGGCATTTTTATACCCGGATACAGGTAACTCTTTTCCATTATAGGCGTAGGAGTGGCTGTGTGGTAAGTAGCTTGCTTACCAACCACATGGTTCCAGGTTCAGTCCCACTGCGTGGCACTTTGGGCAAGTGTCTTCTACTATAGCCTCGGGTCGACCAAAGCCTTGTGAGTGGATTTGGTAGACGGAAACTGAAAGAAGCTCGTATATATATATATATATATATATATATATATATATGTGTGTGTGCGTGTGTGTGTGTGTTTGTGTATCGGTGTTTGTCCCCCCCAACATCGCTTGACAACTGATGGTGGTGTGTTTGCGTCCCCATAACTTAGCGGTTCGGCAAAAAGAAACCGATAGACTAAGTACTAGGCTTACAAAGAATAATCCTGGGGTCGATTTGCTCGACTAAAGGCGGTGCTCCAGCATGGCCACAGTCAAATGACTGAATCAAGTAAAAGAGTAAAAGAGTAAAGTAATACTCAGATGGCTTTCAGTTCTCCGTGTCGGCTAATTTTTCTTTAACAACCTCAATCTTTATGTTTTCCAATGCCGTTGATTGACTGTTCACCAATACATCAAGCTGTTCCTAAAAAAAAAAAGTGATATAAAATTCGTCAAATTCATCACGAACACCCTGTATTTTGTTGTTCCTTTCGAGCCATGCTTGGCTCATAAGGGCCGGTTTTCCCGGTTTCATTGACGTATAGGTTCCCCATCTGGACGGGACACCGGTCCGTCGCACGTGAGCTGCAAGATGCAGGAGGAAAGAGTGGGAGGAAGTTGTGGCGAAAGAGTCAGCAGAATTTCGCCATTACCTTCTGCCGGAGCCGCGTGGGGCTTAGGTGTTTCGCTCATAAACACACACATTGCCCGGTCTCAGATTTGAACCCGCGATCCCTCGACCGCCTGACCGCTGCTCTAACCACTAAGCCATGTGCCTCCATCCTGTATTTTTAAGGGGTGTGGGTCAACATTTATGTGTCCTTATACAGAAGAGTGGGATTTGAAAGAAATTTAGTTGTTATTACTATTTAGTAGCTCGACTTTAAAACACTAGCCCAAGGTGTAGCGCAGGAGAAACGAACCCGAAACCACATTGCAGCGAAGCGAACTTCTTCTTGAACACGCAGCCATTTTCTGTAGTCACGACAGGCATGCCTTCCACCGTACATCTGTTCAATCCGAAATGACTAAGGACTAAACAACAACAACAACAACAACAGCAGCAGCAGCAACGGCAGCAGCAGCAACAAGGCATCCATCCTCCAGCCATCAACATCATATCTCACGAAAAACAATTGATGCATTCTAATGAGTTTAAACACACACACACACGTACGCAGTTCGCACACGCGCGTGCGCACATAACGCATACGCGCGCACGCTCCACTCGGCAATATAATCTTGCTTCCCGCTACTTATTTACATATAGACAAACACCACATTCTCCTTCCATATTTCTATTAACTGCAATCGAATTAAACTGTATCAACATGTCTGATTATACCCCCTTCTCCTTCCCCTCCTCCTTCTTCTCCATCATCTCCATCTTCTATTTATTCTTCTCACTCATCTTTATGTTTTCTCCTTTTTTCTCTTCATTTCATTTTCCTTTCTTTCTTACTGTCTCTTCTTCTTCTTCTTCTTCTTCTTCTTCTTCTTCTTCTTCTTCTTCTTCTTCTCCTTTATCCTTTTCTCCTTTCACCTACTGCTCGTCCTCATATGTTTCTCCTCCATCTTTTTCCTCTTCTTATTCCTTCTTCTTCATCTTGTTCTTGTTCTTTTCTTTTTCTCCTTTTTGGTCTTTTCCTTCCCCTTTCTTTTTCTCTTTCCCCTCCTATTTCTTCGTTTTGTCGCCTTTTTTCTTCCCCTCTTCTGCTTGTCCCACTTTCACTTTTCTGCTACATTTCTTCACTTTTGCTTTCTTTCTTTTTCTTTCTTTCTTTCTTTCTTTTTCTTCTCATTCTCTTCCTTCGTTTTTCTTTACTCTTTTCCTACTTCTTCTTCTTTTCTTCTTCTTCTTCTTCTTCTTCTTCTTCTTCTTCTTCTTCTTCTTCTTCTTTCTTCTTCTTTTCTTCTTCTTCTTCTTCTTCTTCTCTTCTTCTTCTTCTTCTTTTTCTTCTTCTTCTTTATCCTTTTCTCTTTTCACCTACTGCTCGTCCACGTATGTTTCTCCTCCATCTTTTTCCTCTTCTTATTCCTTCTTCATCTTATTCTTGTTCTTCTTTTCATGTTGTTTCTCCTTTTTGGTCTTTTCCTTCTCCTTTCTTTTTCTCTTTTATTTCCTTTCCTATTTCTTCGTTTTGTCGCCTTTTTTCTTCCGCTTTCTGCGTGTCCCA
>NW_021835308.1:35000-40862 GCF_006345805.1 Octopus sinensis | reverse complement strand
TAAAAGTGAGACGTGTTACCCAAAGAACATCTTAAAAACGGTTAATTTATCAGCTTAAAATTTGTCGACCTAAATCATAAAAGTCAACGATAGATTAAAGTTAACTTCTCACCATATCTCCTCCTTCGTCACACGTAATCCATAAAACTGAGGAAAGGAAGAACGGCATTTGCTTGTTAACTACTGGGCGATGGCTCGAGTCGTCAACATCCTTTTAATCTTGCATGTCGTATTTTTTTCGTATTTCGGTAGATCATATAAACAAATGCTCTTTTACAGGTAACATCGTCGTATTGTTAGGTCTCGCCGATCTCAGCTTGCCTACATTGTCAGCGGTGGAAAAGGGCGGCGAGCTGGGAGAATCGTTAGCACGCCGGGTGAAATGCTTTGTGGTATCTCGTCTCTACCGCTACGTTCTGAGTATAAATTCCGCCGAGGTCGACTTTGACTTTCATCCTTTCGGCGTCGATAAATTAAGTACCAGTTACGCACTGGGGTCGATGTAATCGACTTAATCCGTTTGTCTGTTCTTGTTTGTCCCCTCTGTGTGTAGCCCCTTCTGGGCAGTAAGGAAATAAGAAACGTTAGCACACCGGTCGAAATGCTTAGCGGTATTTCGCCTACTGTTACGTTGTAAGTTCCGAGGTCGACTTTGCCTTCCATCCTTTCGGGGTCGATAAATTAAGTACCAGTTACGCACTGGGGGCGATGTAACCGACTTAATCCCTTTGTCTGTCCTTGTTTGTCCACTCTACGTTTAGCCCCTTGTGAGTTGTAAAGAAATATGTATTTTGTCTGTCTTAACGTTCTGAGTTCAAATTCCGCCGAGGTCGACTTTGCCTTTCATCCTTTCTGGGTCGATAAATTAAGTACCAGATGCGTACTGGGGTCGATATAATCGACTGACCCCCTCCCTCGCCTAGAGCAGAAAAGATTATCAACGATGGAAAAATATAGTGCCAGGCTGGTGTCGGTTTTTTCTCTTTCTTCTCTCTCTCTCAAGCCTCCTCTGTCTCTCTCTCTGTCTCTCTCTCTGTCTCTCTCTCTCTCTTCTCTCTCTCTCTCTCTCTCTCTCTCTCTCTTGAATTCTTTCTTTCTCTCCTTCCCTAAATATTTTATGCTACGTCATGAGAAAAACAGCTCCATGCACCATATTTAGTGTAGCAGGGAGCGCAAATAAAGAAAAGATGCGGCCTATGCAATTCACAGAAATAGCAGTTTCTATCAGAAATCTTCAATTGTTTCCCCTGATATTTCATATTAATAACATATTTACCTTCTTTGCCTATATATACGCTACTTGTACAATAATTCATTCACATTTATTGTTCTTTACTCTTTGCTTTGTGGAATTTTCTCCAATATTTTTTTCCCTTTGCGTACATGCACCAACATTTACAGATTACCGATGTACGCTATTTCTTTTGATCTGTAGTAAATTTACTTTATTTTCCTCCCTGGGTGAGAAACATGTTATTATATATAATTTCATAGTTGATTCTAGTATATATTGTATTTACATGCACGAAATCATGTTTTCCTCTCAAAATCATTTCAAAATGACTTTATTAAATTTATTATGAAACGTACTGGATATGATAGGATATTCTTCAAAAACAGCGGTTTGAGTTATGCGGTACCGCTTGTTATATATCGTCAATGACGGGCAAATGCAATAGACATAAACGTGTGTATATAGTTATATATATATATGTATAATATATATATATATATATATATATATATATATATATATATAGTTATATAAATATATGCAATTATATACATATATAGTTATTTCTTTCTTTTCTTTTCTTTCTTTTACTTATTTCAGTCATTTGACTGCGGCCATGCTGGAGCACCGCCTTTAGTAGAGCAAATCGAGCCCAGGACTTATTCTTTGTAAGCCCAGTACTTATTCTATCGGTCTCATTTGCCGAACCGCTAAGTGACGGGGACGTAAACACACCAGCATCGGTTGTCAAGCAATGTTAGGGGCACAAACACAGACACACAAACATATAAACACACATCCCCATATATTATATATATATATATATATATATATACACATATACGACAGGCTTCTTTCAGTTTCCGTCTACCAAATCCACACACAAGGCATTGGTCGGCCCGGGGCTATAGCAGAAGACACTTGCCCAAGATGCCACGCATATATTATATATATAATTAATTAAAACAACGGCGAAAAAGGACAAGAAAAAACAACGACACGAAGAGGTAACGCATACAAAGTATTGTTAAGACGCTCAGAGAAAGAAAGAGTGGTTGTTTTATGTTTCAAGTATAGCTCTTTTTCGGAAACAGTTCACGTGTAGTTACATTATACACACACACACACATATTATATATATATATATATATATATAATATATATATATATATATATATATATATATTATATTAAATTAAATTAGAGACAAAACCACTATTAGGCAAATCAAACAATGAAAAACTTAAGCCAATACATATGAGTGATTTGCCTAATAGTGGTTTGTCTCTAATTTAATATAATATAATATTTTACTATAAAATTGGATTCAATCCTAAATCTGATTTTTCCCTGTAAGTTTGGATTTATTCCCTAATATTTATTATTAATTTATATATATATATATATATTATATATATATATATATATATATATATATATATATATATATATATATATATATATGTATATATATATGTATGTATGTATGTATGTATGTATACGTATTTTTTCTCTCTAGTTTCAGCTCAGAGCTGCGGCCATGCTGATACATCGCCGTTTTGCTACACTGTTATTACTAAGAGCCTCCTCTAATATGTGGCACTTGGTGAAGAATGGACTTTGATATAGCTACCCTCAGTTGCACCTGTAGCCATGAGGTAGGTTCATCTGAGACTCACGACAGGAAGAGGTCCAGCTTTGATTTAAAATCCTCTACATCTACTTTGTGGAGGCTGTTGCAGTAACTGTCCCTGAAGTGCGATGGCTTTGCTCGGATCTTTGGCAATATGCAGTGTCGTCCCGTTCTGGCATTGGCATAGCTTTCAATGCCAAAATTTGGCAGCCACTACACACATTTTGTTTCTCTGTTGTTTTTCTCTCCTTGTTTCTATCCTCGTTTTTTCTGTGTCCCTTTCTGTAGAAGAGCATAGTCTCGAAACGTAAAATACTTTTTCTATTCCTGAGCGTTATACTAATACATCTGTTTGTTTTGTACACCAACTGTCTTCATCTCTTGTTTTTTTGTAAACTCTCCCTCCGACTGAAGATTAGAGGCTTCGAGTGACCCGTCTGTTTTTTGGCGTCGTCTCCTTGTGTGTTTTTGCGTTCTTGTCCCACTTTGTAATTTATATTTTATATTTAATTTCTATACATATATTATTGCGGCGTTACGTATCCCTATCTCCTATGTATACCACACATTTTTACCTTGTACGAGGTCTTTACACACTCTCTCTATAGTATGTGTCTTTCTCTTTTCTTGCCTCTGATTCTTCCCCCACCTTATTTGCACCGTCATTTCTATTGCTGTGCCAATCCTGTTTCTTCTCCCCTCTCTTATTACTCCCTTCTCTCTCTCTCTCTCTCCCCTGGTGCCTTCGTCCCGTTCTTTCCCTCTCTCTTTGATTCCTTGCTCCCTGCCTTTCTTTTTTCTTTCTCTTTCTTCCGTGTTCTCACGTGACCGCGTTCAAACTGGTCATTTCGGCCTGACCGCGGCCACGCTCACGTTGTTTTCGTTTTTGCCGTTGAAGGCTTTTTTCATATACGCCAGCCAAGATAAGTTAAAAATTGTCTAAAGTCGTAAGACGCTCCTGTCCTTGTACTGTCCACCATTCGTGTTTTTTATTTCTGTTTTTTATATATATTTTTGTTTCTTGTATTTACATTCGTGTGGCATCCTGTCTTTGTTCCGTATACATTCGACCCTCTTTCCAAGAAATCCAATGCCTGTGGCTTGGTTTTTCCTTGGGGCTGGCCGGGTCGGAGTAATATCGAGATTAAACAGCCGAAATTACTAAGATGATCCGGTTCCCGACTGAAGATTAGAGGCTTCGAGTGACCCGTCTGTTTTTTTTTGTGTCGTCTCTTCGTGTGTTTTTGCGTTCTTGTCCCACTTTGTAATTTATATTTTATATTTAATTTCTATACATATATATATATATATATATATATATTTTTTTTTTTCTTTTTTTCTCTTTTTACTTGTTTCAGTCATTTGACTGCGGCCATGCTGGAGCACCGCCTTTAGTCGAGCAAATCGACCCCGGGACTTATTCTTTGTAAGCCTAGTACTTATTCTATCGGTCTCTTTTGCCGAACCGCTAAGTGACGGGGACGTAAACACACCAGCATCGGCTGTCAAGCAATGCTAGGGGGACAAACACAGACACACATATATATATATATACATATATACGACAGGCTTCTTTCAGTTTCTGTCTACCAAATCCACTCACAAGGCATTGGTCGGCCCGGGGCTGCAGCAGAAGACACTTGCCCAAGATGCCACGCAGTGGGACTGAACCCGGAACCATGTGGTTGGTTAGCAAGCTACTTACCACACAGCCACTCCTGCGCCTTGGATCTATATATATATATATACATACATATATATATATATATATATATATATATATATATATATATATATACGTATATATATATATATACATATATATATAATAATACATACATACATATAATATATATATACTTACATATATATATATATATATATACATACATATATATATATATACTTACATATATATATATATATACATACATATATATATATATATACATACATACACATATATATATATACATACATATATATATATATACACATATATATATACACATATATATATATATGTATATTATATATATATATATTATATATATATATATATTATAATATATATATATATAATACATATATATATATATATGTACATGTGTGTATGTGTGTGGTTTTCTGTTCCGTTATTATTCACTGAATCAACAAAAAGTACTCCATCCAGCGAGAGATATATATCATTTTATATGTTCTGTACTTAAGAACCAGCTGCTATTAGTTAGGTGTCGTGGAAACACAATAAACCGTTAGATTCATATATCACACATTGTGCATCAAATTGTATACATATATACATACATACATACCACACACACACATACATACATACATACATACATACATACATACATACATACATACATACTACGTACGTGCGTAGGTACGTACGTACATACATACATACATACAGACATACATACATGCATACATACATACATACATACATACATACATACATACATACATACATACATACATACATACATACATACATGTGTACAGTTGTCGAATCAGCTGCCCAGACGATGTTAACATAAGGCTGAAGATCAGTGAAAAACAAAATAGCTACGGTGAAGTATCGAGAAATCTGTTGTTAATCAGTCCAGGTTATTATAAGTTCAGGTTTATACCTACTTTTATTGTGGCACTAGGATATGTAACACACTTCCTAAACACCAATCTTGAGACCTTGGGCTTCTCAAAACCAAAAGGAGAAGGCTGATTCGAAGTCTACAGATCCGATCCATTTCTGGAACTGTAAAAATCTGCAAAACTTTCCAGACGTTTATCGTTTAAGTATATATGAGCATGTCTAGATACACATCTATACGCATGAAAATACATACATAAAACAAAACATACAAACCTGCACTTATATGTATCGAACTCTCTCATGCACCAAATGGCAGTTGCTAAAAAGCATTCGTGAAGTAAAACCATGTAGCAACACCAAATGGCGGTGCCCCAGCATGGCCACAGCTCGTGA
>NW_021835308.1:15000-30000 GCF_006345805.1 Octopus sinensis | reverse complement strand
GAGAGAGAATAAGAGAAAGTACAAGAGAGAGTGTATGGAAATGTGACACGGCTGAAATATATGTGCTAGTTTGTTTATACATACAACACCAGACTCACATTAGATTTAACAACGGAGAATTATTCTCCAATTAATATCTCTTAAAATTTTGTAAGCTGAATAAATTACAAACAAATAATAACTCTTGTTAAAGTATTCAAAGATTTTGACATAAAATATCAAAGCCAGTTCAAACATCAAAATAGTGAATTTTCCAGACATACATTGAATTGAGACACTTGCAAATATCACCCTGTTAAAAACACAAGGTAGTTGCAATGTGGTTGCCCTAATTTGACAGCGTCAAAATCCCCATTGTATGAAAGAACTATTTCAGACAAGAATGCATTGGATAAAGTTTTAAAAAGAACTACCGCAGTTTTCCTAATGAGGAAATTTCCATCACATCCGCTGTACGTCAAGTAAACTCTATCGTGTTTAAGGCTCTTTCTTTCTTGCGTGTCTTTCACATTATCCTATATGTCTTATAATCCGTGTTACTACGTTACTGTAATATAGCCTGGAAACATAAACGTTATTTATTTTTTCAAATCTGCTGCAATTTTCAGTCAATCATTAGCATCATGTATAAGTCTGGGTATTTTCACTCCTTTTTTTTTTTACATGCCTGCGTTCCCATTCTGTCCTCCCTTTTGGAAGTAAAAAAACAACAGTATTCAATTTGGTATGGAATGGCATTGAATCCTCTTGTATTTTCTAGACATACATTAAATTAAGACACTTGCAAATAACACCCTGCTAAAAACACATGGAACTTGCAATGTAGTTGCCCTAATTGCCAGACAGCGTGAAAACCCCCATCGTATGAAGCAAATGCTTCAAACAAGAAAGCATTGGAAACAAATTTTTTTTAAAACTACAGCGGTCTAGACTGTTATTTGCTCAGCTATTCATAAGGAGGATATTTCCATCACATCCGACGTACATCAAGTAAAATTAACTCTGAGGATAGACTTCTTTAACCCACCACAATGCGTAAAGCCCTGCTATCACACATCCATAAGTCTATAAATTCAATATTGTGGCCTACCGATCTTGGCACCTGCGACTCTATTCCACATATGTATATATCTACACTGATGTTCTTCCAAATGTGATAGCGTATAGTCTACCCTCAAAGAGAACCAGTTAAACGAGGTATTACTTCCTGAAGCAGTCATTTCACAAGCAAAGAAAACTCCATCTCTTTTCAAACATTTAGTGAGAAAGAAACAAGTGTTTTATATCGACAACTGACAGATGTACCCTAAGGTATAACTTCCTTTAGTAGCAGTAAAGAGGTTTGTTTAAATTATAGTCATTCACACACACACACACACACACACACACACACAAACACACACACACTCACTTATTTATAAATATTCATATATATATATATATTTATATATAAATATATTTAGATAGATAGATAGATTGATAGATAGATAAATAGATAGATAGAGAGAGAAAGAGAGAAAGAAAGGTATTAGCTGTCATGTTGCTAAAGTGGTGGCAAATCAATAGAGTACTCAACGTCTTTGAAGGCAGAGTTTCTCCTTTGCATCTCAACGGCTACTTACAACTTGGAATATGTTTTATTTACAAAACAGACTAACCGAGCCAAGAATCACTTGAGGACAGGATGCATGTGTATGTTTGTACATGTGCATGTATATGTAGACAGAGAGAGTGGGGGGGGGGGAGACAGACTCAAAGACAAAGAGATTGAGAGAATGAGAGAGAGAGAGAGAGAGAGAGAAAGAGAGAAAAAATGACCTGCTAGGACTAGCCAATTCATCAACACCGAAGAGAAAAATATAATTTAAGCATTATTTTACCATTTCCATAGAAGTGAAACTTTTGAAATCTTTATATATGAGGGATGTTCATTAAAGATATCCCCCGAACCACTTCCGGTTGTTGTAGGAAACGGAACTTGAGCAGGAATAATCATACATGTCTTTACATGTCACATTGTAAATTGCAGCTTTCCACTAGTTTTCGTTTGTCTTTTCGACTGCTGAAGTGGACTAAGGTGTTATAATGGAGATCAGTTGAATGCAAATCAGTGACCAGGTTCTTGTACTTGAAGGGCTGTACATCAAAAGAGACTTTCGATGAGATGAAAGAAGTTTATGATAACAATGCACCAAATACGACAAGGCCCAACACTGGTATCGCATTTCAAATGTGGTTGGACGACCACATTCCGCCGTTGATGAAGACACTTTGGAGGATCGCCGCATAACAGTATTCGGCAACTAGCACAAGACGTGAAGATAAGTGTAGGGTTGTGGAAAAAATCATTCACGACCATTTGCACATGCGGAAGTTGTCTTCACGATGGATTCCTCGGATGCTTACACCATTTCAGAAGCAGGAACGAGTCAATTGCTGCCAGGCTTTTTTCACAATGAGCTAAGAAAACGAGGTGGACTTTTTCGACTGATACAGGACGAAACATGGGGTCATCACTATGATCCAGAGACTAAAGTCCTGTCGAAACAATGGAAGCATGATAACTCACCATCTCCAAAGAAGGCTCGTGTCCAACTCTCTGCAGGCAAGGTGATGTTCTTAGGACCAGTGCGGAGTAGTGTTATAATCCTTAAAATGTTGTATTGTTATAGCCCCAACTTCGGAATACAGTATACTTATTAAAACCAGTAAAGACACGACTATCTATGACCGCCAACTACGTACTCCGGTACTTCACGCACTTCTCTTTACTTATAGTGACTAGGTTATCCCATTCATCACGTGGGAGGGGTGTACCATTATTACCAATTCCCTACATTTCCTTTTTAAGTTTTTCTTAGGAAGTGTCATTTCATTTAGCAATAATTTTTTATTCACCCCACCTCCCACTTTGGTTGTTTTTTCGTACAATTTAATACTTGTTGCGCTTGACATCTATTTCCAGGAAGTCTGTATGTTTTCTTTTCCTCTCACTTGTATACTTGGGTTCAATCACCTGAAGTAGCGTTGGTTCTTGGAACGTATCATACAACCATTCCATTAGTTTCTCCAAATTCTTTTATACTCTTTTCACGAATCACTTTTCCAGTTCGTTCCTGTGTCACTTATGTATGTCTTTCCTACTTTTTACCCAATACATCATTTTACCTATGTATTTGGGAATTACGCTATCTTCCCAACTCTGCTTTCCATTCTTGTATACCTTCACATATCCGTTTTCACCAACTTTAAATAATCTTGCTATGTCTTCCCTGGTACTTTTTTCTTTTCTTGCCAGGTAACAATTTATCAAAGACTTATTCTACTTTGCATACAAACAACAGCTCTGCTGCTGTATTCGGATTTGGTGTCACTCAGTGCACTCCTAAAATTTTTGTAGAGCTACCTCACCCGTGATTTCTTCATTCGATTTTGTATGAGTTTTTGTGAAGATATCAATATTAAATCTGGAATGGTATGGCGTTGTAGTTATACTTTCTACCGGAAACGTTTCACAATTGTTTTAATTCGCTGGACACAAATTGCGTTCCATTGTCAAACACTATCTTGTCTGGGATGTCAAATCTTGAAAACAATTCGTGTAAAAAATTTATCACAATTGAGTAGATTGATTTTTTATTTCACTTGCAAATTTCAGGCCATTTCGAAAAACTATCAGCTATCACTAAGTAGTAAGAACCGTTTAAAGAACCAGTGAAACCGATGTGTAGTCTCGACCACGGAACATCTACTTTTGAACAATGTTTACTTTTTCTCGTAGTGGAGGCGCAATGGCCCAGTGGTTAGGGCAGCGAACTCGCGGTCATAGGATCGCAGTTTCGATTCCCAGACCGGGTGTTGTGAGTGTTTATTGAGCGAAAACACCTAAAAGCTCCACAAAGCTCCGGCAGGGGATGGTGATGATCCCTGCTGTACTCTTTCACCACAACTTTCTCTCACTCTTACTTCCTGTTTCTGTTGTACCTGTATTTCAAGGGGCCGGCCTTGTCACTCTCTGTGTCACGCTGAATATCCCCGAGAACTACGTTAAGGGTGCACGTGTCTGTGGAGTGCTCAGCCACTTACATGTTAATTTCACGAGCAGGCTGTTCCGTTGATTCGCATCAACCGGAACCCTCATCGTCGTAACCGACGGAGTGCTTCCATCCACTTTTTGTCGTGAGCAATTTTTCATTTTGTTTTGGCTTACATACAGGCGTTCCACTCTGTTTACTGCAATTTTTTGTTTCAGTGCCTCGGCATTCGAACCTTGGACTGAATCGATTATATTTCCACATAGAACATTCATGAGCGTATTCCATACTGTCTTTATCGTTTGACCTTGGAATGCGTCATTACATAAGAATTCACCGAAAAAAATATATCTTTTTCCCGCAACACCACCTGCTATCGTTTCAGATTTAATTAATTTCGGCTTACCGACATATTTGCAAGTTTTTTTTTCGTTTATAATGGTGATATTACTACCAGCATCCAATTGCATTTTAACACTTGTATTTCTGATTTTCGCCTTCGCGAATTTCCTCATCGTTATATTGCAAATTTCTTCCGATGACATACTGTATGTTCTTTTTCCTTTGTTCTAACGTTTTGCCATCTTCGCTCTATAGTGCATCTTTCAAGGTCTTACATCACCACAACAAAAGCACTCCGCTTTCTTAAATGCACAATTTTTCCTTTGGTGTATACCTCCACATGCAAAACATCTGCTTGTTTCCGAACTTTTGTCGTGGATTTTAGAAAACCCTTTATCTCTATTCTGACTACTTCGGAATTTTTTTACTTGGAAATAAGCTTTACGTTCAATTTCCTCTGCGTCTCATCTTAATTCGACTATCCTTTCACATTCTTCTGACACTTGCTGTAGGGTTACATCCTGGTTGTGTTCCAACTTTGCGAGAATTCTAGCTCTACCTTCTGCGTCCTTTTCGGCAGTAAATGCCAATGTTAAAATCAGACATTTGAACAAAACTGGTGTTCAAAATGTCGTCCAACGCAAACTTCTCGCATTCCCTATTTACTCTACCATCATATGTGATGTATTCCTCGTCGTTGTTTTACTCTATATTTAGAGACTTACAGGTTTTTTCACTGGAAATTTTACACAATATGTCTATCGAGACACTAGAGTTTAGGTCTGAAGGTTTTCTTGGGAGTACGAAATTCTATGTCGTTCATATTCTGTTGCTGCTAGTTTTCTCAAGATAAAGCGCGTTTTCATCACGTTGTCCCAATCTTTACATTCTTTCTCGGAGATTTGCTCATATCTTCTGTAGTATGCTGCACAGGTAACTCCTTTGTCAGGTTCATATTTGAACTCTTTTTTGTAGTTCGCAACATATTCTGGTGAGAACACGTTTTCTGACTTTCCTCACGACTTCAGTAACTGCAGCATTTGTTGTTGTAGTATTATTTGTTGCTGTTTTTGTTGTTTCTGTTGTTATTCTTGCAGTTGAATCTGCTGCTATTGTTCTTTCAGTTGTTGTTGCTGTTTTTGTAACTCGAGCTACCGGCCAACAAAGTTTCCATAATTTTACGACTTTTTTTCATACAATTCGCACAGAAGAGTAGCTATATGGTAAGTAGCTTCCTTACGAACCACATGGTTCCGGGTTCAGTCCCACTGCGTAGCACCTTGGGCAAGTGTCTTCTACTATAGCCTCGGACCGACCAAAGCCTTGTGAGTAGATTTAGTAGACGGAAACTGAAAGAAGCCCGTCGTATACATATATATATATATATATGTATTTGTGTGTGTATACGTTTGTGAGTCTGTGTTTGTCCTCCCCCCAACATCGCTTGACAACCGATGCTAGTGTGTTTACGTCCCCGTAACGTAGCGGTTCAGCGAAAGAGACAGATAGAATACGTGCTAGGCTTGCAAAGAATAAGTCCTGGGGTCGATTTGCTCGACTAAAGGCGGTGCTCCAGCATTGCCACCGTCAAATGACTGAAACAAAGAAAAGAGTAAAAAGAGCATAAACTATTGTGAGTTTAACTCATCGTGAGTTGTTAATTCCTCATGAGTTGTTTCAATCCTCGTTGCCACTGTTATAATCCTTAAAATGCTGGATTGTTATAATGCTCACTCCGGTTTACAGTATACTTAGTAAAACCAGTAAAGACTTGGCTAACCCTGACCGCCTAATTCGTACTCCCGTATTTCACATACTTCTCTTTACTTATAGTGACTTGGTTATTCCATTCTTCACGTGGGAGGGGTCTACCACTATTACTAATTCCCTACAAGAAAAGTGAAGATGGATTTTCTGGCAAACGACACCACAATTATGCTTCTCTGCTGCAGAAAATGCGACGTCATCAAAACAGAGAATTGTAGCACGCTAACCAACGGAGTCTGCCTCATCCAAGACAACACCCCAGTTCACAAATCGCATGTTGCCCAGATGACAGCACACTCCTGCGACTATGAAATCTTTCCTCATCCCTCTAACTCTCCCGACCTCTCGACGTCTGCTGTATTCCGGAGCATCGTGGAGCTTTAGGTGTCACTACACCCCGGTCTGGGAATCGAAACCACGATTCTACTACCGCGCGTCCTCTGCTCTAACCACTGGGCCATTGCGCCTCCACACTATTAGCAATAGAAGTAGTAGTGACACCAAAGCGTAATCTTTATATCTAGTTAAACATGGATACCTTGTAAAAATACCGAATACTGTATCATTAGCCTTGATAAGTCCCGTTAAATAGGCACTTGGTGCAAGGATTGTTAATTTGTGCGAAAGCTAACCAAGCGACAATTAGATTAATATATTCACCTGAAACAGTTTTTGAGATATTTGTGTGTGACAAAATATTACAGCTACTTTTGTTCCCTGTTGCTATACACACTATTTCATTCACATCAGTATTTCCATCCAAGGTTGCTTCGCCTGCATAAATTAATCAATAAGATGTTTTCACTGAGGCGTTTGAAAGAACGAGTGCAAAGAAAGAGGCCTGAAGCGTGACCCAACAAAATACGAACGCTACACCACGTCAACGCACATGCTCACGCTTCACTCAATATTCGTGATCTTTTGGCAAACCATCAAAAGACTCTCATTCTCTAGCCGCCCTAATTTCGGATTTAGCATTCTCGAATTTTTTTCCCCGAAGATGAAATCCACCATATTAACGTCGCCGACTATTACACGGCAGAAGACATCAAAGAAACTTCGTTACGAGAACTACGTGTTACGCTTTAAAATACATTCAAAAACTGGTAAAACGTTGAGAGCAATCTACCAACACTGCAGGGTTCTTTTTCTAAGGAAACAAACACGATTGATAATAAAATAAATGATGTTTAGTTTCTCTTTTTAGTTAGATAATATATTCCTCCATACAAACGCGTACGCACGCGCAGATATTAACGGTTAATTGCATTTCTAAATATTTAATAATCAAATATAATAAGATATCAAACTGTCTGCTCATTTTAAGCCCCTATTCTCTAAAATTCGAACAAATAGGTAGATAGATAGATAGATAGATAGATAGATATGTAGCCACACAGGGCTGCACACAGATAGAACAAATTACAAGGTAGAGCTTTTCTTTTGGGGGTAAAAAAAAGGGAGTGGTGGTTTTCGATCAAAAGGGATCGTAAAAGGAAAGAAAGAGGACCAAAAAAAGGGAGGGGTTAATAAAAAAAAAA
Source organism: Octopus sinensis (assembly GCF_006345805.1). Taxonomy (NCBI): domain Eukaryota; kingdom Metazoa; phylum Mollusca; class Cephalopoda; order Octopoda; family Octopodidae; genus Octopus; species Octopus sinensis. The sequence goes on along the minus strand of NW_021835308.1, from coordinate 22,316 downwards.
AAAAAGGTGGGGGGAGAGCAAAAAATTGATCAATAGGGATCGTTATCACAGAAATGTCAATATGAAGTGTAAAGGGGAGAACAGGTGAGGTTTACCCGTGGAAAGAAAAGCCTACGGAAAAGACCACGGTAACCTCGGTCAATGAAGTCACATGTTATATTTCTTTTTATTTTTTTGCAAATAAGCAACTCTCTGTATTAATTTTTACGGTTCATAGAATCATAGTCAAGGTGGCTTCGTCATTCATACGTGCCATCCTTGCTACATTCACCCATCTTTTTTTAAAACATTCACTAGACAAAACTTGCCTCTCTACTCTCACTTTCCTCTTCAAGTGATACTTGAAGAAGTTGATGAGAGATTGACCAGAGAGGAAAGTGTTTGTCTCTAATCCTTTCAGGCGCGTCCACCAGATACATTCTTTCGCCATAGCCACAAGTATGATAAAAATAGCTCTTCCTTCCCGTTTGAAGGAAGGAGGCGTGACGATATTAACGATAGACTCGGCTGATAAACCGACACGTCCCACACGTGACAGCAGTCGTTCGACATAAGCCCACAGGTCGGAAATTGCTGGACACTGCACGATTGCGTGCAGAGCGGTTTCGTCGCTCTGCCCGCATCTTGGGCAGGTCGGCCCCGTGTTTCTCGAGCCATGCCTATAGAGCTTATCCCGAACGGGTAGCGCTTCTCGGTAGCACCGCCAGGCCAGGGATCTCTGGAAGTTGTCCATAGGTCCCGGGCCGAAAGTCGTTTGAAACAGGCGGGTCAGGTATTCCTCGTCGACGCCCAGGTTTGCCCCGAGCTCGTCGTCGTACCTCCCCTCCACTAATCCCCTATAGAATGCTTTGGTTGTGTTGAAGTCACTCAAGGTCGACCCGGGACGGCAGAGTTGCTTGAGAGCAACGCGACACTCGCGGTGCCATTCGCCCTTCCTCGGCCTCTTTTTGATCCACGACTGTAGTTCGGTCATGGAGACGAGTTGCGGGAATGCATGCCTCACAAACGGCGACCACACCTGTTCACCGTCGTCTACATAGAGCCGGAGATGTCGCAGTCTCAGCGCGTGTCTGCGCATCATCAACCACGGCATGCCCAGCCCTCCTTTTAACGGGTGTTGACAGCAAATGGATCGCCTGACCATCGGGACGCATCCTTTCCACAAGAAGCGGAAGAGGATGCGTTCTAGTTTGGTGATGGTAGGGTCGGGACAAGGTACGACGGTCAGGCGGTAGTAGATGATGGACGCGATGTACGCGTTCACCACCTCCGCCCGACCTTTTAGGGACAGTTTCCTCTCGGCCCATTGCTGGGCGAGAGTGACCACCCTACTCGTTATCTCGTTCCAGTTCTCTCCATTTGGAGGTCCGGACCGAACCAGACCCCGAGCAACTCAACCGGGCCGTCTCTGCCAGCGTCCCACGACGGAGGTACTGGTGGACGGCATGGGCTTGCTTCTCCAGGTGCCGAGCCGCAAGCCCACTGACTTTTCCCGGTTGATTTTTGCTCCTGTCACCGCTTCGTAGTCTTTCAGTGTCTCGCCGACCCGCTCGATGTGCGTAAAAGGAAAGAAAGAGGACAAAAAAAGGGAGTGGTTAAAAAAGGGGGGGGGGGCAAAAAAAAAAGAAAAATAGGGATCGTTATCACAGAAATGTCAATATGAAGTGTAAAGGGGAGGACAGGTGAGGTTTACCCGTGGAAAGAAAAGCCTACAGACAGACAGACAGATAGATAGATAGATAGATAGATAAATAAAAACAGTCAGACAGACAGATAAATACATAGATAAACAGATAGATAGACAGGCAGAAAGACAGACAGACAGACAGATAGATATCATATATGCTTCTGCGTGTGCTTACATTTGATATCGTTAGTCCGGCAAGAGATATAACTCACGCAAAACTTCATATAAATTACAAATAATGAGTTATACTACCAACGGTAATTTGATCTAAACATACATAATCAGAAGTTATCATTGCCATTTCAAATAATTTTCGGCAGTAATAGGCTAAAAGTTATATCTATGCTATCGTCTGCTCTGCTTATTTTTTTCTTTCCGTCGAATGATATTTACAGTCGATCCGAAACAGGTAACATTGGAGTACCGTATACTCACTCACTTCTGTTTCACTTGTTCTAGTCATTAAACTGCGGCCAGAACTTTTTTAATGCCTGCTAATTATTCTATCGAACTTTCTTGTCGAACCGCTATATTTATGGGTAGGTAAACACACCAACACCGGTTGTCAAGCGGCGATCGGGAGCAAACACAGACACAAAGACATACATACATATATACATATATACGACGAGCTTCTTCCAGTTTCCACCTACCAAATCGACTCACAAGGCTTTGGTCAGCCTGAGGCTATAAGTAGAAGACACTTGCTCTAAGTGCCACGAAGTGGGACTGTACCCAGAATCATGTGGTTTCCAAACAAGCTTTTTATTACAAACCACGCCTGCGCCTATATATATATATATATTATATTATATATATATATATATATGTATGTTTGAGTTTGTGTGTGTGTGTGTGTGTGTGTGTGTGTGTGTGTGTGTGTCTGTTTGTGTGTGTGAGTGATGTGTGTGTGTACATATTATTGTTATACTAATATACCTCGCACGTTTAGCCTGGAAGATATCAAACACTGGGTAGAAAAATATAGAGAGAAGATGAACTTTTTAAAACGGATTTCGTTACCATGTCTGCACACCTGGTACTAGAGCAGAACATCTTTAACTTTGAGATATATTGACTAATAAAAGGCACAGCTATGAGAATGGAATTTGCATCCTCATATGCTTACTTGGTAATAGGCTTTGTAGAAGAAAGGTGAAAAGCGAGCAGAGAAAACTCTTAAACATTTCTAGAAATGTCATTGAAAAATGGAAACGCTTCCTCAATGACTGCTTTATTCTTGGGAAGAAATCACATGATCTACAAATATTCAATAAGTATTCTGAATACCTTTCACCTATCTGTCAACTTCACAAAAGAAACAAATCATAACGACCTACTGTTTCAAGATATTCACATCAAAATACGCGACTCCACAGTAACAACGGATATATTTTATAAAAAACAAACAACATACACACATCAGTATTTGAACTTCAAATCTCCCCCATCCTTTAAAACATCAAACGGAATATTCTATACAGTAATGGCCAGATGTATCTGTACAAAAGTAGTTCATCGGAAAATACTTCACATTCGACTGTCTAAGCACAAAGGCTTCCTCAAACAAATAGAAATGCAGCTCAAAATTAATAAAATGATAGAAGTATAAAGACGATGAAACTGGACATATTACAACTGAGGACACCTAAGAAAAAAAAATAGAGCATTTACTGTTCCATTTATCAATACAATTAATCCAGGAGTGATCCACAAACCTAGCAATATTCTTCCAAAGCTCTAACATGAAATATCTGGCTGATGAAAACCATATACGAAACAGTAAAAGTCAGACAAAAAAAAATCTTGATGAAACATTTCTGAAAATTCTCACCAGAGGATAATTCATAATTCTCTGTTATGGTCGATGGAGATAATACATGTGGAATATGTAACAACAAGAACTTCAAATATTTGGACACCGATTCCCTTATAGACATTTAAGCGGATTTTCCGTCCAAGTAAGTGCTGATATGAACTGCAAGACTCAGAATCTCATACACTGCATAACCTGCCCAATTGCTCATAAAATTATATTAATGAAACCATCAATCACCTTTGCCAGTGGGCAAGAGTCCCTAGACAACACATCACACAAAAAGAATTACGGAAAATTTCACAAAGTAGTCATCTAGAAATATATGGAAATAGCAGATCCGAGATCTACACATGCTCAATTAATAACTCAGAGTACCGAAAAGCAATGAAAGTACATTTCGCGAAAAATTGTTACCCAAATTGAACGTTAAAAAATCTATATTTCTGAACACATGCGAAATCCTTATAATCATTACTAAAAAGGTTCTGATTGCTGTTACTAAAATTAATTTTAAAATTCATTTAAACAAGCATCATACAACACGCATACACACTCTCTCACACACATACGCTTAAGCACACACACACACACGTACACACATTTTAATAATCTTTCACAACAAGTTTGCGAGAGTCTATTTTCTACAACTGGATGACACGGCAACTGACAAACATTAAAAAATGACTAAAAGAAAATTGACCGCTTGAATTACAATCAACTTCAACCATCTCCAAAAAAAAAAGACCCCTTTCTATAGCTGGAGCCCAAAAAATACAACGCGATTTAACCATACTAGAAAAAGACGATTTTCTTTTTTACTTTCTTTCTTTGTCCTTTTTTCCCTCCAACAATACCTCCAAAAATCCACACACTCACACGTACACAAACACACACTCATACACACACATACACAAATATATATATATAGTAGTAGTAGGAGCACTCCGTCGGTTACGACGATGAGGGTCCCAGCTGATACGATCAACGGAACAGCTTGCTCGTGGAATTAACGTGCAAGTGGCTGAGCACTCCACAGACACGTGTACCCTTAACGTAGTTCGAGGAGATTCAGCGTGACACAGAGTGTGACAAGGTTGGCCCTTTGAAATACAGGTACAACAGAAACAGGAAGAAAGAGTAATATAAAGTTGTAGTGAAAGAGCACAGCAGGGTTCACCACCACCCCCTGCAGGAGCCTTGTGAAGCTTTAGGTGCTTTCGCTCAATAAACACTCACAATTCCCGGTCTGGGAATCGAAACCGCGATCCTACGCCCGCGAGTCCGCTGCCCTAACCACTGGGCCATTACGCCTCCACATAGATATATCAGTACACGGACACGCGCATACAGAAGCAAAATATAAAAGAAAGATTTTCTTCCCAGTTCAACTCCAGATTCTTTTCCTCCAACTCACAAATATATGAAAGGCATACACTTTCTGCAACAAAAATCATTCCTGATGAATCAATAAAGCGAAATGAAGGCGCGAAATAAATAATTATCTAAATTTCTGACTACCTCTTTCTTCTAAATATATAAATTCTATACACCAATTCAAATAATTTAAGCATACGTTATATATATATATATATATATATATATATATATATATATATATATATATATATATATATATATATTAAGGTATGTAGAAAAATACAACATGGACAAGAACGTATAACTCTTAGAAGACGACATATATATATTATATTATATTATATTATATATATGTATATACATATATATATTATATTATATTATATTATATTATATTATATTATATTATATTATATATATATATATATATAATATATATATATATATATATATATATATATATATAATATATATATATATATATATAGATATATTATATAATATATATATATATAAAAATAAATATAAAAGAAATTTCACAATTCCTTTGTATTATAATTGAACTATTTTCAAATATAATGTTACCGTGTGTTTTGCAAATTACATAATTACATACCGGTTTCAATTCCCATGTATTTTGAAGTATTTTGATTGTAATTATATATTTTAGAATAACTCAATTACAATAGAAAAGAAATTATGCATTTAATATTTTTTTCCATATACTGCGGCTTGTGTGGGATATGTTAAACTAATATGTGTGTTTGTGTGTTTATATGTGCATTATATGTTTATGTTTATGTGTGTGTGTGTCTAAAATTAAGTGCATGTATATACACATGTGTGTGTATGTGTGTGCGTGAGTGTGTGTGTGTGTGTGTGCTAGTTTCTGCTTGTGTAAAAATGAATGTTTTCTGGTTTAAAACTCCCTCATACAACCTATAGTGCACATCCTAAATTCAAGAAATAACTACGCGATGGATACACCTGACAGAAATAGCAGTTACGCGACGCTTATATCACTCTCTATTGTCACTTTATAATAACACCTTTAGATAATTTAGACCTAGATCCACAATGCCTGAACGTTTGGTTGAAAAATGGGTTTAATTCATGTTAACAACACTTGTACAGTCCATATAATGATAACATTTATTGTTATGTTTCTTATTAGTTCGTAAAAGAAATACGAATAAATTAAGAGTTTATCAAGTGAGGCATTTAGTGCGCCCAACTACATCATGCCAGTATCACCTTTTGTGCACCTTTTAGTTTTAACTATACAAATTGCAATTAGCCATTGATAAAATTCTTTTAGAATTTGTTAAGGTATCTAAAACTCATCGTAGGTAAGTCGTGATAGCACCATGCTGACGAGGAAAAATCGAGGCCGAAACAGTTGTCCATAGTTGTCCGTCGCATCCACAGCAAATATCATATTGGCCGTCTTTTTCTTGGCGGTTATTTTTATTCTTAAGCATCTAGATTACAACAGCAGTTTAGTCTTACACTCTTTTGAAATTAGGTTCCATTATCATACTTGGTTGTTAAAACTTCCCCCAGTTCCACCTCTATCCGTTACGGAAAATTTAAGTACGAAATTTGCGAGTACGGTATTCCATACATCCTACCTGGTCTTTGCTCTCATAATTAAAATCACTGGCCGTTTTGCGTTATACTTCTTTCCACTTTTTACATATACATGCGCACGCACACACAAGTGCATGCATCCATACATATACACGTACATATATGCATGTATAAATGTATGTGTATGTATATATATATATATATAAATCTTCATAAACATACAAAAGCGCGAGCACACACATATATCCAAGGTTTTTTACACCGCTTCCCTTCACAAAATCCCACGAATGGCTAACTGCACACTGTAGTAGAAAAAAATGCATTTGCGCACGGTGTTTATGGATTGAACAATGTGTCCAATCCAAATTTTTAGCCACAAAGACATATCTGCGCGCCTATGTGCGGTAGTGGTTACATATGTGATTGTATTGGTGTGCATATATGTGTGTGGGCGTGTGTGTGTCTATCTATCACCTAGCTAGCTAGCTAGATAGATAGATAGATAGATAGATAGATAGATAGATAGATAGATAGATAGATAGATAGATAGATAGATAGATAGATAGATAGATAAGTTTCTTTATTAGCCACACAGGGCTGCACACAGATGGGACAAGTTACAAGGTAGAGCTTTTCTTTTGGGGGATGAAAAAAACAAAAAACAAAAGAAAAAAGAAATAATAATAAATAAATAGAATAAAAAATAAAAAGAATAAAAAGAAAAAAAGAAAAGGAAAAGGAACAGAAGAAAAGAGAAATGAAAAAAGAAGAAAAAAGGGGAAGAGGAAAAAAAAGAACGATCAATAGGGATCGTGTATCACAGTGTTATGATATATGGTGTAA
>NW_021835308.1:2500-10000 GCF_006345805.1 Octopus sinensis | reverse complement strand
CAACCGATATAAACCTCAACAGCGAAAGACAAACAACCTGCATTATATAAAACCGGTAAAGTAGCAAACATTTGTGTCCTATACAAACCACAAAACCTCAAATGTTATTAGCAGCATTAACAACAACTATTTCACTACATTTAATTTCGTGTCATAATAACAATCTCAAATACCGTACAGATGCAGCTGTAACGAACAAACACCCTTTTTAACAATCATTTCTTCAACTTGAACCACTGATAACCACACAAGAACACACACACACACATACACACGTAACATAACCTCAAATACCATACACACATACATCAAAGTAAAACAAAACCAGGAATGTGTACCATCGATTTAGAGCACGATCTTGACCCAAAAGCAATAAGGCTATATGAAAACTCTAGGCATTTGGGACAACCAAAATTACGAACGTACATCAAAACACATTAGGTCTGAAGAAATCGCTTGCACTCACCGACATCTGCTAGTAGTACCAACACTGTCAAATTCCCAAAATCGAGAAACTGGGCAAAAGTCTATCAACCGTAAAACTTAGCAAAAACGCAAGTAACACCATAGAGACAGACTCATCACCTTTCTATGCACACCCTCAAAAAAGTTCTAAGGAAGTTAAGCTTTGACAGCATCATCCCACAGATCCTTTCTCGAAATTTACAATTCAGTTTTAAACAACCGTATTCATCCACCACACACTTCATGAACCCTAACATAGAAAATGTATTTCAACGTGTTAAACTTCCCACGCCAATCGGTCTAGTTACTTTCGGCAACAACAAAGCGTTCAGTTCCATCCACAATGTCCATTCATACTAGAAAATGCTCCAAACATTACTTTAAGAAACAATTCAAACACTGACTAGCATAGTACTTGTCAGGTTGCTGAGCCTATTTGGGAAACATCTGTAGCGGCACAACGAGGCTCGCGATGGCAAACTTAATATAAGGGCCCAACAAACAGATTCTCTCTTTTTTCACCGTAAGCGCTTGCTGAACGCACATTCGCTGGCTGGGTCTCCAGGCTAGTCCTGTCTGCAAGTCGTATCTCCAGAGGTAATGAGCCCGCGTTAACAGAGATACAACGAAACGTACACAGCTTGAGATGGTCTACTGAGAGCGACACACTTCATTTATTCTGTGTAACTATGTAAATAAAACTGGTTGTGAATTTGCATTTCCACTTGAGACTTCTTTCCTCATTTGCTGGGGCCTGGATCAAAACAAAGAACAATTTTAATGGGAGAAGGCGATATTCATCCGTTATCTTAAAACTTGCCTCCCATTATACATCTCTGTATAAAGAATTTTATACAGTATACAAGGTTTTGTTCAGAATTTAGTGTACAAGAGCAATACTTCAAGAAGTTACAGTTTCCTGAATACAACGACTTTTAATCTATAAATTACACGACTTTAACTCCACAAAACATACTGATGTCGGGGCTAATGCAGTTTCGCACATCTCCTTGAAAAATGCAATTTTTGAAAAAAATTTTCGGATTCCTACGTTTAAGATGTCGGAGATTATGAATATGCAAAAAAAAAACAAAAAACCCTCCTCTTATCACCTCCCCACCCAATATTGAACTTTTTCGAACTTTAATTTTCCCTTACATTTTAGATGACGGATATTCCGAATATGCAAGAAACCACGTTTTCAAAATTTTAAATTCAATAAGCATATAGATATGTGTATGAAGATAGATAGATATGTCTTCCTAGGGCTAAAAATAACAGTAACACCATCTTCTATAGGACCGCCACATTTAGTTGACAAATATATTTTATGAATAAATGGACAGGGATAAATAGAAAGACAAATAAATGGATGAAAAAGTTCAAAATTTAAAATTGAAGGAGGGAGTAAAATTTGAAGCCCTAATTAAACTTTATAGCATTAGTCATTAATTATTGCATTAATGTTTGTTTCTCATAAAATGGTGTATATTTAATTTACATAAAATTCTTATTTGCACAAGTTAAACACAAATTCTCTTCACTTTAATGTTTTTGTTTGGATTTAATTTCGATTTGCATATGCTCGTCAATTCGCTACGTTCTCTTTAAAGTAAACAAAGTCAAAAATTGAAATGTTGGTGGGTGGGGGGCTAAATTAATTAATCTCCGACATCTACAACGGAGGAATACAAAAAAAAATTTTTTTTTAAACTGCATTTTTCAAGGAGAGGTGCGAAACTGCATTGGTCCCTTGACATCTTCATGGGCATTTTATTGTAAATTCTCAACTTCTGAATTAGAAAAGTCTGATCCCACAACAAACTTAAAGAAACTTTTATCATTCCACTGTTTCAGTTTTAATAGCAATACTAGAGAACAAGAAATAGAAACAAACCTTTAAATTCAGTAAGATAAACACAACAAACACACAAGACAAAATACGAATTACATATAATTTGCTATCCCCAACACACATTTCAACACGCACAAGTCATAGAAAAGAATACAAAACAACGAATTAACATACTTAAAGCATTTGACCACAGACACAAAGAATAACAAAGTTGTACAATTAAGACGTTAGATGCGTCACCGAATATACCATTTTTACCTGACCTCACAATAACTTCATACCAATGAGTATTCATTTCTACAGTCCTTTCCAATGTAGGCAAAGGGCCCAAAATTTGGTGGGAGGGACCAGTCGATCAAATCGACTCCAGTACTCAACTGGTACTTATTTTATCGAATCCGAAGGTATCGAAAGCAAAGTCTATCTCGGCGGAATTTGAACTTAGAGCGTAAATTCGAATGACACGATAATAATAATAATTATTTAATAATAATAATAATAATAATAATAATAATAATAATAATATAATAATAATAATAATAATAACAACAATGATAATAATTATAATTATAATAATAAATACCCAGCAGTCGCCCTCGTGGCTTCCGATCTTAACTGATTATTTTCATTATTATTATTTTGTTTAACTTTTGCTTTACCTTTGTACACCCAGAGACCTCAACAGACAACGAGTTAGAAGTTCGTGTCGGTGCTATGCCTAGGGTGCCATATATTTGATTTTGTACAAAGTGTTGTTCTAGAGAATTATCATTATTATTATTATTATTATCATTATCATTATTATTATTATTATTATTATTATTATTATTATTATTATTATTATTATTACTATTATTATTATGGTTGTGGTATATGAAATAGTGTTATCTCTCTCCAAACCCACGAATTTCAAATGCCAGCGCTCCGAACAGAAAGTTCTGTGTTTAGAGTGATAAGGACGTTATTTTCCTTGATTTTCTGATAGGTTGATATACCATAATCAACGATTAATACGTTAAGGCACTAAAATAATTTAAAGTAGCCATTACGAGGAAGAGGCCGAACATGAATTTTAAAGCAACTCACGTCTGCTACAACAATGCGTTACTATTCATATCATTTGCAACAAATAAGGCAATCAGAATATTGGGTTGGATTTATTCCCCCCAACCCCCATTCATCTTGGCTTTGACAATCCCTTACTGCCATCTCTTTAGTTCTTTGTCTTCGATGACAATGATTTGATGATACAGGCAAGATGAAAGTAGCTGTGAAGTGGGTACAACAGTACCCATCTGAATTCTTTTCAAAGAGAGTTCAAGAGTTGGTTTCAGCAATAGTGCATATGCATCGCCTGAGAATAGTTCCATTGTACATAGGAAGGGTTACTCTACCAGCAAATTCAGTTTGAACGAGCTATATAAGTTAATAAGTCATGCTCACTTTTGTATTACTTTCTGGATAGCACTCCTATATGTTGTTTCTGATTCATTTTTTAAAATAATTATTATTTCTGATTTTACGTAGCAACTTTTAGGCGGATTAGCCGATTAAATGAACCACAGCACTTCACTGATACTTTATTTTATCAATCCTGAAACGCCGAAAGGCAAAGCTGAACTGGGCGGCATTTGGACTCCGAACATAAAGAGCCGTAACAGATCCTGCCAGGCATATACGCCCTAATGGTTCTGTATATGTATGCATAAATATACGCATACATAAGTGTTAAGCTAATACAGTATTTGTTAAAGTTTGTCCCTCCCGCGTTGTCTTCTTTTGTGTTCATTGCCGTTTTATTACATGTATGTATGTGAATGGAAAGAGACCCCGGCAAAAACCAAGGTTGCGATTTAAGGACTGTGTCAAGTCCTCAATAAAGGCCTATGATATGCAGGAGACTGACTGGGAGAGCAATGCCTGTCATCGTCACAGATGAAGGAAGCAGGTTAAGGAAGGGGTCTACATCTTTGAGAGAGCATGTATTCTGCATGAAGAATTTAAGCATGCTGCTTGAAAGCACACTGCTGGTGTAGTGAATGGGGGAAGCTTGGTTTGCAATGGTTGCAGTCATGTATGCTTGTCAAGAGCAGAGCACATTAGCCACCAATGGAGCCGCAAATGCAAAATATAAGTTAGTCCTAGAGCGCACAATGTTCCTGAAGGTCGGCAATGGCCTTCCTCGATCGCGAGTGGATGCCATCATCATGTATGTATGTAGGCATGCATGCCAGGTCGCTTGAAAGCATTAGAGATAACATTTAACTTAGTTGAGTATGTTGCATGGTCAAGTCCTCGGCGACAACACTTTCACAAACATCCCTGATGCAGAAGGTAATTTTGGACACCCTGCAGGATGAAAACTAACACATACAACATCATAGATACTGCAACGGCTTAGGTTTGAATGGCCTACAACTTTTCATCATGGTGTGGATGTAGGAGTCTTGAAAACAAAACTAGATCTCCTCCTATTAAGGCAGGAAACACAGATGAGGGCAGCAGCATCAAACTCACTCATTCACCAAATGCCACATATCACAGGAGGTTTCAAACAATGGTGTAGCACAGTTCTATATTTAAAAGAAACGCTAGCAACTGTGTCCAGACAATAAGATTGTATGGCACAAACTTCAAACAAAGGGCTTTGCTGTAGTGGTTGTGTTATTCCGCATATCTGCAGTAATGAAATACATAGTTTGATGCACACAATGGTATAGCTAAAGCAAGTACAGTTGCCGTTGTCTGTCCTCTCCACGTGACTGTTTCCTTGTCAAAATGCTGCATAGCCAGCCCTGGTCATCATTGATCGTTGTCAGCTGAAACTTCTTGGAGTTACAAACGGTTGAGCTTTCATTGTGTAGGGGAGAGTTTCAAATATTTTCCACATTGAAATGCCGCCACATCTATAGCTTCAGGCACAAAGAATACGAAGTACAGGCAGAAGCCATTGTAAGCTGTAACGATCTAGTTCCCTACATGGAAGTACTACCAGTTGGCGAACCGTATGAATGATGCCATTGCCTTATTTGACTAACAATGGATATATATATGATAAATTTAGGCATTGTGTATTTTTCTTCATTTCTTTCTTTCTTTCTTTCTTTCTTTCTTTCTTTCTTTCTTTCTTTCTTTCTTTCGTTCTTTCTTTATTACTTTCCTTCCTTCTTCAATTTATTTATTTACTTTTTTAGCGATTCCTAAATCATTGTCAAATTTCACGGACGAACTGTCACATTTATATACACACATATATGCATGCATATATATTTTTTTTTAGTGTGAGTGCTTGTATGTGTATATGTATGCATGTATTTATGCATGTATGTATGTATGTATGTATGTATGTATATATGTATGTATGTACGTATGTTTGTATGTATGTATGTATGTATGTACGTATGTATGTATGTATGTATGTATGTATGTATGTATGTACGTATGTTTGTATGTATGTATGTATGTATGTATGTATGTATGTATGTATGTATGTATGTATGTATGTATGTATGTATGTATGTATGTATGTACGTATGTTTGTATTTGTGTATGTATATAAATACGCATGCATATATCTATGTGTGTATCTCAATTCGATTTTTTTCCGCAACTGTATCTTCTCACCTTCTCTGTTCTACGTTGGGCAGTCTTGACTACCTTTGAAGGCTGCATTTGCTACGACCATGGTGGAGACGATTGTAGTGTATGTCAAAGCAACAGAGGTTGTTGTAGTGATGATGCCGTTAGAAACGGTTGTAGGGTCTACACACGCACATACACACACACACAACGGTAGTGGTGACGGTTCTGTAAGAAGCTGTTCCGGTGGTGCTGATAGCAGTCTTGGTTGTAGTGGAGGCTGTTGTTTGTGATGGTGGTAAAGATGGAAATGGTAACGATTACGTTGGTACCTCTGCTGGTAGCAGAATGGTTGTAGTACAGGCTGTTGTTTGTGATGGTAGTGAAGTGATGATACCGTTAGAAACGGTTGTAGAGTCTCTATACACACACACGCACGCACACACGCATGCACACACACACACACATGGCAGTGGTGACGGTTCTGTAAGAAGCTGTTCCGGTGGTGCTGATAGCAGTCTTGGTTGTAGTAGAGGCTGTGGTTTGTGATGGTGATGGAGATGGAAATGGTAACAGTTATGTTGGTACCCTGCTGATGGGATTGGTGTGACTGATAATGAATTTGGTGATGGTCATGGTGGTGTAGGCAGCAGTGAGAGCTGGTTCTATGCCATGGCGTTTTAACTCGTGGTTAGCCGCCACTTTCATTAAAAGTACTCGAATCTTGATCCGTTTGTCTTGTAATTAATGGTATGAATACCAGTGCTATATTTGGGACCAGTGCGATATGTATGGTTATTGTACATACATACTGTAATAGTGTCAGTGTATGTGCTTTATTTATGTTGGTCTGGCTTACGTGGAAAAGATAGAGTTTTTACAATATTGTAATAGCATTCCATGGGTTTTGTATCCGGATATTTTAAATAAGTTTTCATGTAATAATCAGAACTGTGAAAGTTAAAGCACCGGGGGTCAGTGTAATTGTAATTGATTACCTCCATATTCACCCCCCCCCATCCCACCCACTGAACTTACTGGCCTTGTGCCAAATTTTGAAACCAATATTATTGTTAGGCTCTGGAGTTTCTCGAAATGCTCTGCGGAGTTTCGGTTTCCTACGTAAACATCGTAGTTCAGTCAGTTCTATGTTAAACATGTAAACCATTGAATATGTGGTCTCTGTACATTTTCCCGCTTTCGTACACACGCACACGCACACGCGCAAGCACAAACACATACACACGATCGCTAACACATATGCATATGTATACACATATTTGTGCCACCGTGTGTGTGTGTGTGTGTGTGTGTATTTGTGTGCGTGTGTAAGGCACACAAAAAAGCTTTCCTTTAACACAGAAACGAATTCTACCAACTGTTGCTGTTATTTCATCTGATTGCTTCCTTCATTGACTTGAAGTTATTGTTGTTGTTGTTGTTATTGTAGTTTTTGTTTCTTTATTGTTTTGTCATCCGTGTAGGAGTGGCTATATAGGCGTAGCAGTGGCTGTGTGGTAGGTAGCTTGCTTGCAAACCACATGCTTCCCAGTTCAGTCCCAGTGTCTCCTACTATAGCCTTGTGAGTGGATTTGGTAGAC
>NW_021835307.1:0-39111 GCF_006345805.1 Octopus sinensis | reverse complement strand
TGTCCCTTAGTGGTTGACGATATGTGCATCTCTGATCATGAGCAGAAGTAGTGGGGGAGCATCATAGCCATGTGTTGAGAGGGATTCTTTGGGTTTTGAATAGTTCACCTCTGGAAACATGGGTGGTTCTTTCAACATCCTTAAACAACCCTTATTCAGGGACCGTTTGAGCGGGATGGGTTACTCAATCTGAAGAAAATTCTAACTGGGCCCCACCTGCAAGGTCATGTGCTGTTTATCTTGATATGAGATCACCATGTCGCGCACATATGGTTGTGATGCATGTGCCTGGTGTACCTTTATCAGACGGGTAGTCATGATGGGTATACTGGGCTTCGTATATTTTACCCCAGTGTCACTTTGATGGCATGAACTGCTCTCTCACTCAATAATAATAATAATAATAATAATAATAATAATAATAATAATAATAATAATAATAATGATAGTAATTTCTTTCGTCGGTCACAAGGGAGGACAATATCGAAGGAGGAGTTACAACACAATTATTATCATTATTATTTATTGTATTTCCATGTAGTACGGCGTCAGCTTTCCACTACCAGTGAACTAAGGTACCACCTCTTATTTTCCGAGCACCTTCCGGTGTGTTCGGGCAGTTCCAAGCCGTGCTGTTCCTGCAAGTGCTCCACTCTTCCTGCAGCCCCTATTTGTTCCACATACTTCTCGAGATTTTTGCTCACTGTTCCCAGGGCTCCGACAATTATTGGTACTACTACCACCTTTTTCAGCAACCACAACTGCTTAACTTCCCAAGCTAACCTGTCGCATCTCTCGACTTTTCTTTCTTCCTTATCGCATACCTTGTTGTCAGCTGGGCATGCTATGTCTATGATCCAGCATAGTTTGTTTTCTTTCTCAGTTAAGACTATATCTTGCTTCCTATTCTCTATCTCATGGTCGCACTCAATCATAAAATGCCATAGGATCTTTGTGTTTTTATTTTCGACGATGCATTCGGGTTTGTGATCGTACTAATTTTTTGCTCTGTCAACTCCATACTTGTTGCAGAGTGTCCAATGGACAAGCCTGGCTATATTGTCGTGGCGTCTCTTATATTCCTTCTGTAAGACTCGGAGCATTTCTGCTGGTCAATCTGCGCCAATCTTAAACAAAGCATCCACTTCATATTTCTTATCGCACCTAGAGTGTTCCTGAGAGGACGCTTGATGTCGAACATTGCTTCTCCAAGTATTTCCACTATTAACTTTTCGTTTTTCAAACACTTTTACAACCCCGCCTTTTGCTACAATTCAATGTATCTCTCCGTCACCTTCGTCTTTAACGTAAATACAAGTAACATCAGATCAGAGTATTTTAGTTCGGTGTACTAGTTTAATACAAACGTCTACTTACCCCAGCACCACCCGGCTAAAATCGAATGCTGGGATGTATTTGGTTTTTGTTTGTTAACTTAATTCCTTTTGTTGTTATTGTTGATGTTGTCGTTGTTGCTGTGATTGCCCGTAAGAAGCAGTTTATAAAATTTCATTTGTTTTTTAAGGAAATATTTAAATGAAAAGAAAGATGAAAAGAAACTGTACTAATACATTTATCGCCCTTTCTTTAAATTACCCATTAGAAGATTTCATTACTTTTCAAGGGTCAATACCATCTTATTTGAGAAGATCTGGTTTAGAGCTTTCTGTATGTGAGGATGACAATTTCCAGAGGATGTTTGATCACATGTTTCTTCATTGTTCAACGGGTAGATCACTCTTCAAACACGGATCTCAACAAACGAGTAAGCCACAGAGTGGCATGATAAAAAGAATATCGACACGCCACCTCCCTTCTTCTGGCCCGGAAGGAGTCGAAGCTTTTATTTGTTGAGTAGATTTACCGAAGGAGGTTTTTGTGAGGAATAAAAGAATTAAGGCGAAGAGAGAAGTCCTGTCTCCAAGCAAACTTTCTGTAAAGCACATCAAGTTGGCGAATATGATCCGAATGAAAGGGCCTGCTCTGAGCATGTGTTGTAGATTGTAGAGATACATTTACAGTGAAAGTGAGTGTGGTGGTTTTTGATTTTGTGTTGCCAATGTGTTTCATATTTCTGCTGATACGTGAAAAGTTATTTAGAGAGCTTTACTGTAAGGAAAGCATTGATAATGAATTCATCGTACTAAATTAAAAATAACAGCGAATACAAAGAACACAATACTGAAGTATAGTTATAAAGATATTTATTGAAGTTGAAACGTTGACAATTACAATTTACTGCAGATTTAACTGTCGAATTATAAGATTTAAGTAAGGCAGAAGAAGAAACAAAATACGGGCGAAGAGGAAGAGAGAAGTGTGAGTCTGGACGTAATGAATACAGCCAATAGTTGTAGAAGTAGAAAAGGAAAGAGAGGGAGAGAAGTGAAAGGATGCTTCTGTGTCAGAGAGAAAACGACTTCATCTGAATGACGCCAGTAGCTTTCTTGGAGCTGGTCTTGGAGGTTAGCATGTGCAGCCTGAACATTGTCCGAGATGTCGAAGCAGTATTTCCTTCGCAGTGGCTCTTAGACAAGAGGTTTGTTGTGGGTGTTTGCAGTTGTTGAGTTCGAGAATTTTCTGACCCAGAAGTAATTGATGCTGAGAGGTGGTGATTGAAGAAAGCTTCTGTGTCAGCGTCATCATTATGGGATGAGTGGAGGAGAAGGGAGAAAGGAGGGGGAGGGAGAGAAGGGGAGGAGGAGGGGGAGGAGGAGGAGAAGTAGAAGTCGAAGAAAAAGAAAATGAAAGAAAGAAATAGATTACATCTGTATTCTCAGTAAAAGGAATATGGTCCAGACTTCAGAGAAAGAGAGGAGTCAGAGAGGCAGATAGAAAAAGCAGCTGAATTAATCATATTAGATGGATGTCTTCCGTTTCTAACTCTGAGTAATCTGAAAAAGAAAAAGAGTAATATAAATATGAGAGAGGGAGACACAAGAGAGATAAAGGATCTGAAGAGAGGAGAAAGAGAGAGAGAGAGGGAGTGTGTGTGTTTTTAAGTGAAGAAAATGAGATTCATGAGAAAAAGCGATGTACACTTGAGAGAGAGAGAGAGAGAGAGAAAGGGAGAGGGAGAAAGAGATAGATAGATAAATAGATAGATAGATAGATAGAGAGAGAGAGAGAGACAGAGACAGAGAGATATAAATAGAGAGAAAATAGACAGACAGACAGAATCGGAGTGTGTGTGTGTGTGTTCTATAAGATATAGATTTAAAGGAAGGTTCAAATGATCTGATAGAGAAGGTGTGGAGTAGAAAGTCTGTTTAATGAGGGTCGTTTGTAAAGGATAAGGAGCTTTGAAAGAGACCGAGTTTTAAGAAAGATGTAAGTCTAAGTTAATTGTGGCAATATTTGAAGTGAGAATGGACAGAGACACAACAAAATATTACAAAATATAAACAAAGGGGTGGCTGTGTGGTAATTAGCTTGCTTACCAACCACATGATTCCGGGTTCAGTCCCACTGCGTGGCACCTTGTGTAAGTGTCTTCTGCTATAGCCCCAGGCCGACCAATGCCTTGTGAGTGGATTTGGCAGACGGAAACTGAAAGAAGCCCGTCGTATATATGTATATATACATGCGTGTGCGTGTGTTTGTGTGTCTGTTTGTCCCCATAGCATTGCTTGACAACCGATGCTGGTGTGTTTACGTCCCCGTCACTTAGCGGTTCGGCAAAAGAGACTGATAGAATAAGTACTGGGATTACAAAGAATAAGTCCCGGGGTCGATTTGCTCGATTAAAGGCGGCGCTCCAGCATGGCCGCATTCAAATGACTGAATCAAGTAAAAGAGTAAAAGAGTAAACCACAATATCTGTGACTGCCCTGTCTTTACATGTGATAAATCATTTATCCCATAAATACAGTATAGTAGATTTATTTCATTTTATTTTTATTTTATCTAGTTTCAGTTCACAAGCTGTGGCCATGCTGGCGCACCGCCATCTGAACATTAATCCACATTTGCCTTTCGCTGTATTTATGCAAATAAATGTGATAAATTGTTTAACATATACTTATTTCTATATTGCCCACAAGGGGCTAAAGATAGAAGGGACAAACAAAGACAGACAAAGGGACTAAGTCGATTATATCGACCCCAGTGCGTAACTGGTACTTAATTTATCGATCCCGAAAGGAAGAAAGGCAAAGTCAACCTCGGCGGAATTTGAACTCAGAACGTAACGGCAGATGAAATATTTATTTCTTTACTACCCTCAAGGGGCTAAACACAGAGGGGACAAACAAGGACAGACAAACGGATTAAGTCGATTACATAGACCCCAATGCGTAGCTGGTACTTATTTAATCGACCCCGAAAGCATGAAAGGCAAAGTCAACCTCGGCGGAATTTGAACTCAGAACGTAACGGCAGATGAAATACCTATTTCTTTACTACCCATAAGGGGCTAAACACAGAAAGAGGACAAACAAGGACAGACAAACGGATTAAGTCGATTACATCAACCCAATGCGTAACTGGTACTTATTTAATCGACCCCGAAAGCATGAAAGGCAAAGTCGACCTCGGCGGAATTTGAACTCAGAACTTAGCGGCAGACGAAATACCGCTAAGAATTTCGCCCGGCGTGCTAACGTTTCTGCCAACTCGCCGCCTTACTTGATTATCATATACGAAGTGCGTTCTTCATGCTTTGAGTCATTTTAGAGAGAGGCGGCCCGCCCTCATGGCGCTCGGACGACGGGGCTTGCACGCTTTGCGAGCTCCATGACCTTGTAACTGTAGTATATCATTATTATATTTCTAATAAGCTGACCTGCCAACTATTTATTCCCGATTTAAAGAGACGGCTGTAACAACACTTTGAAAACACCGTAATGTACATTGCTTGTCACAGCTGACTGATTTGCAGAAGGCAATCGGGACGTGACGACAAATTGGAAAGCTGCTGTGCAATGAAGATTTGTGTTACAGCCGGCGCGAAACTCCACAGGCACTTACGAAATGTTGCAGGCTGTTTATGGATTAACTTGAGTGAGCCAAGAATCTGCTTTGCGATAAGACCAGATATCAGGAACAGCAAATCCACTAGGGTGATTCTGGTGATACCCACCCTTTCTTCACTGCAAAGGCATCACCGATATCCGCTGGGTTCCCTTTGGGTAGAGGGCCACCAAAGAAAATATTTAGAGATTTTGAGTGAGTTCAGGAATATATTTCGTCACAAAAGGCCAGAACGCCTGCCGCAGTGGGGTTCATCAGTCGATATTCCGTTCACGACCCTAATTACTTGACAGAGATTCGCACCAAAACTATCCCTCAGCCATCCTAAAGTCTAGGCCTTGCTCCCTGCGGATTTTGCTTGTTCGCCAAGTTCAAAGTGAAGATGAAGCGGGTTGTGAGAAGTGTCCTGGACAGCTTCACTTTCGAGGACTACTATGGGTCCATCACTAAACGAATGGAGTGTCGTAAAAAGTGTACTGAAGACAGAGGGACCTACTCTGAAAGAGATTAGGGTTTTGTACCTCTTTGGAAAAAGACTCAAAACGTCTGGAATGCACTTTGTAATTCATTGGAATAGAAATGAGTTTGTCAGCATCTCAATGAGAAGTGACTTATCGTAAATATGTTAGTATATGTTCAGCAGAATACACTTGTTTCTTTAAATATTTAAGTGGTAATGAGCAACAGAAGTAATAACTCACCTCATTTCTGTTCAGGATTGTAAACTAAGAGACTCGCTGAATTAATGGTAAATACGTCATTGTATTTCTTGAATTTCACACTTGCATCTCTTCTATAATCGATTCCCGTAACTTCACCAACATCACCTATAAGCTGGATTTAGAAAAAAATCATTTAACATTCATACATAAATATATAAATACACACACATACATACATACACACACATATATATACATACACACATACATATATACAAACGCACATACATACATACAAACGCACATGTGATCAGCGTGATCAAAATGAATGGACCCGAAATAAACAGAATCTTGAAGCGAACTTCTGTTAAACACGATCACATTTACACCTAGGTCAGTATTATAGTTTTCAATGATCATTAAGCAAAATAATCTACTATGATAATACTCTCTGTGAATTTCACCGTCACAACGTATGAATGAGAAAGGAAGGTGTGATAGATAAGGAAGGGAGGGGCGAAAAAATCAAACAGCGTTTCAACTCTGTGTGAAAATATGTGTGTATGTGAAAAGGGAAAAGGGAGGTATGTGAATGTTTGTGTGTGTATGTGTGTGTGTGTGCAATGGAAGTGGGATGGTGATATAATAATACTAATACTCTTGTGTCTTTCTCCGTCTCAATACATGAATGAGAAAGGAAGATGATAGGGGAATAAGAAAGGATGGGGTGAAAAAGAAAATTCAAACAGCATTTCAACTCTGTGCGAGTATATGTGTGTATGCGTGTGCGTGTACAAGTGAACTATGTGAATGTTTGTACGTGTGAACCAGTGTTCTTTCAGTAACAAACGATGATCGATGTCACATCTCAAGACGACCACGAGATAGCATTGACAAAAGTATTAATTTGATTTACCATCCATATTCTTTTTATCTGTTTCGTTAAAAACGGTTATTACAATCAGACACACCTACACAAACATATCAATATACAAACTCATTAGGGATAATAATTATTGACTGAGTGTATCATGAATATAAAACAACTGTTGTTGAAAGGTACATTATAAATACACATCTTCATCTAACAGTTTATGCATGTCTTAATTTGTAGAACAAGTAGACAGATAAATTTCATTCAACGCATAGATACTGAACAGTATATGTATAAAGGATAAAATCTTTTTTTTTCTTTTTAAAGCAGAAAATTTTCTTTTTAAAGCAGAAAAATTTCCCTCTAATATCCGATTGGAATACTTTACCATTTAAGCTAAACTACCTGACCGCCAAATTCTTCTGCAGTTATAGAATCATCCTGGAAAAACAATCATCAAAGAAAAAAAATTAGGATTTTGTCCTATATATATATAGGATAAAATCCATTTTCTCTTTTTAAAAGCAGAAAGTTTGTCGGTCGCCAGCCATGAGGATCGATCTCACATCCTTCTATTATCCGGTGGGAATGCTTTACCATTTAAGCTAAACCGCCTGACCGGTTTAGTACCTATGCGTTGAATAAAACTTTTTATCTGTTTGGTTAAAAACGATTATTACAATCACACACACCTACACAAACATTAGTATCTATGCGTTGAATAAAATGTATCTGTCTACTTATTCTATAATTCATTTAAACGCTTCGAAAATAAATTTGTTTGTTTACATATGTCTTAATATATTTATATTAAGAAATTTTACCCAGAGTTCTTTCAGTAACTCTTCATAAACTAAACAGAGTTAGATTTTACGCAAAAATTTGGTAATAAAAGATTTATAAGACTAAAAACTTGATTTTGTACCTTATTTATATATAGAATACTACAAAAAGCCGTCATTTTTGACGGCACGGGATCCGCTAGTTATAATAATAATAATAATAATAATAATAATAATAATAATAATAATAATAATAATGATTAATAATAATAATAATGATAATAATAAAGCAAGTGAGAAGAGAGCACTTACACTTGACAAACGGAAATCCCAGCCTCCATGATCTTCTTGGTTTTTCTTCAATGTTTTCTCATCAACACTTATTGTTACCACATCCCCTACACCAAGAAGATGAGACATTGCAACTCGTTTGTATTTGCAAATTCACCTGAAACAAGAACATCAATCAATTGTATCAAATCCATAATAACAAAGTGTACATACGTAGTTCACAGATACATACATATATACAAACCTAACCGTCTGACCAATTTAATTCATCACAAGATTACACACGTGTTGAAATGATGATTTAAAGGGGTTAGACGATTTAACGTCTCTTTTCGGTATATAGGAAAGATTTTTCTCTGACTTGATTATAATTATATGTTGATTTTACCTTAATTGGTCTATTTTTATATGCTGGCCGCTGATAAAGTTTTTAACAATTTTATCTTTTATCATTATAAAAGTATCCGGCGTTGCTCGGAAGTTAAAGGAATGTTAAAGGAAATAAATATATTCATACTGATAAAAAAACATATTTTCAGAAAAAGTCTGTCAGTTGACGTGGGTATAAACAAAGGGTTATTAAAGCAAATCCTGAAATCAATCACAGTTTAATTATGTAGAACTTCTAAATAGACAATGTTTTCAGTGTGTCCTTTAATTGGTGTACAAAGAAAAAGAGTTCTGGGACTTCCAACTCCCGAACATCCAACATATAATTGCCCATCAGAGAAGCAAGATTAAGTCCAACAACGTTGAGAGATTGTGCTTGAGATTTGTTTATGGACATAGCAAAACTTTCGAACTGGAGCAGTTTAAATTCACAGGGGAGGTGAGGTGAGATCCGTGGAATGAAGACATCGTCACCCTTATATTTCCGAAGAGAAATAAATTTTGGCGGTGAGGACTAAACCCCTTCTTTCTTTATCACAATTAAAAGTGTTTATCTTTAATTAAAAAAAAGAAAGAGATGCGGTCGTAGCCGTATGACGGAGAATTATTCAATATCGTGTTTGCTTCTATCAGAATCATTTGCCTTTAAAGCGAAAAAAACAAAACCGACGTTTGTGAATCATATTTATGTTTTTGAAAAAAGTTTAAAATTTAGTAAACCACCGTCACCGAACGTTTCCCGAGTAATGGAAAAATTTTTCATGGTCAATTTGGTACAGACTGATCCAGCGTTATGGCCGTGCATAGAAGAAATACACACACACACACACACATGTTAGATAGGTAGATAGAGAGTGTGTGTGAGAGAGAGAGAGAGAGAGAGAGAGAGAGAAGTGAGGGGAGGGAGAGAATTGAACCAATTTGCTCATCTTACCCATATTACAGCTGCCATACCATTCTTGCAATTTCTGTGACTTGTAAAGCTATACGCTGTAAAATCAGGTAATTTCTTTCGAAATACCATGCAATGAATGACTTCTTAAATTGGAATTACCTCACCATCAATAATTTGCATACACACCCGGAGATAAAGTTACTTTTCAATCACCTTTTCTCTGTCGAGTCTGACCCTTAAAGAAAACGGGCCTGCCTAACATTTACTTCCTTTGTGCTGAGCCTATCAGCATCTTTCGGGTCCTGATGCTTCTTTTCTTTCTTTCAGAAATTAAAACATATCAAACGTGATCTAAAAGCAAAAGAGATATGAGGAGAAATAAAGGAATAAATAAGTTACCTTAATGCGAGACAAGTGATTTGTTGCGTGGAAACGTTGGTTCTCTTCAGGACGGAACTTTGGCTCAGAACTTTGGCTCAGATACAGCAATGACTGTCTCTAAACGTTGTGTCAGAATGTGTTTACCTCTCTTCGCATATCGACATATATGTGTTCCTTAGGAACGAGGAAGAGTGGTAGTAAGAGAAGATCGAACAGAGAAGGAGTTGTTGAGAAAAGATCGAATTGCATTTTATTGGGTATTGTTCTCATGGGTATTGTTTTACTGGAGTTTTTTGTGTCGATCACGCTTAGATACGACAAATACCCATTGTAGTCACCAGGAAGTTATGGGAATGGTGGTGGAGGTACAGGAGAGATTGCTTACTATATATATATATATATATATATATATATATATATATGTATATTGTTATATTTTCGGAATGGTCATTTTGCACAACAAATATTTAAACGAACTATATATATGTATATATAAAATATATATGTATATATATATATTTACACACACACACACACACACACCACACACACACACACATATATATATATATATAATATATTGTACGTATGTATATGTACATACATATACATATGTACGTATGTATATATATATATATTTACATATATATACACAGTAAGAAAAAATGGAGGAGATACTGATGTAGTATGTATCAACTGTTAGCCATTATATTATGTCTATTTATTTATTTATTTTAAACAATTATGAGAATATATATACATGTGTGTTTTACATATATAAAGTACTAGTAATTTCTTCAATAGAGGAATAAGAACAGCTGCTTCTGCCAAGATGTTACAGTACTCCACGTGTTATTTCTATCTTCTCAATGTAATGTAGTGATCGGTGGATAAAATTAGGGTACTTGGGTGTGTCTCTAGGCTTCGTCAGAGAGTTTAGGAGAGGATTTAAAAAGTTCAGAGGGCGAATTTATGTATATATAAATATACATATACACACTCCCATATATATATGTAAATATAATAATAATTGTAATTTAGATAATGTAGTCTATAATGTAGTCTTTAATATATGATAAGAATTTGAATTATCATAATTTGAACACTATTTATATAGGGTCCTCTTCGAATAAAATTAAATCAAGAGTAGCTCAAAATATGTATTCTTTTGGGAATAAAAATCTAATAAATTCAACAGGTCTCAGTAAATATATTTGGGACCTTAAATCTAGATCCATTAAATATAAATTAACTCGAGAGATTATTTGTAGGGCTAAATCATATTGTATAGGGCATTGCTTTTCAAACTTTTTGCTGGAGCGGAACCCCAAGGAAACATTCAACTGGCTCGAGGAACCCCTGTGCAATAATTTAATAGTCTTATGCACACATATCTGCACAAGAGAATTAAAAATTACTCCCGAATTTAGCAGTTTTGTAACTTCTTGCGGAACCCCTGCACTGTACTGGCGGAACCCTGGTTGAAAACCACTGGTATAGGGAGTAATTATTTTTCATTGTGTAATAATGAATTCAAAGAAATATTATTTAATAACAATTATGTGTTGATAAATTCATTAGAGGAATTAATTTATCAACACACAAATACATACTGTCTGCGATGGGTAAATTGTCGCCATTTATATTTTTTGTTCGGCGCATGCGTATTGATTGCTTTTGTTTTTTTTTGTTGACTACACAGTATAGCAGGTTCTGTTGTGAGAAACACAGCACCATGACATAATTCATTCACTCAGCAATTAAGAAACGACATGCTGTACTGCTTGGCATTCACGCCAGAAGATCCAATACGAACATTTCGTAGTATATGGCTGTCAATCCGAGGACAATGCAGACGATTTGGAAAGAATTGGATGAGTCTAATGGTGATTACGAAGTTTTTTGGAGTGATCAATAGTGATGGTGATGTTATACCTCCATTCAGCATTCTACACGGCCCCAGGCTCAAAATGGAGATGCATGAAGTGCCTGGAGGAGGTAATAGTGTCCTGAATCATGAGGGTGGCTGCTGGAAGATCCTATGTCTGGCAACAGGACTCTGGCCCATGGCACACAAGTAGGAGAACCTAGTCCTCATCTGTCAGACAATTTCTGCGACCACATTACTCCTAGAATCTGGCCACCTAACTCCACACACTGCAACCCTCTTGATTGCTATGTGTGAAGCGCAGTTGAGCGACAGACCAACAAAATTCCTTGAGACACTAGAAATGAACTGAAGGCAAGGGTTATGGCAGCATTCTGGAACTTAACCAAGAGGATCATCCAGAAGAGTTGTTGTAGAATCCAAAGTCATCTGCAGGTCGTGATTTATATATAGGTATATATATATATATATCGTTGAAGCATCTTCCCTTTACTTAGCAATGAAACTGCACAGAAGAAAACAAGTTGACCATACTCTGATTCAAGCCCTTCTAAGAAGTTTAAATTAGCGTCGTGCACATTTCGGCCAAATGCCGCTGAGTTTCCCGTGTTTCTGCAGTTGTTATTGGCATTTAGTAACATAGTGCCCCACTTTCTGAGAGTTGTGGCATACCGTCGAAGTAGGCACTGCAGTCCACTCTGTGTTTCGGACTGCCATCCATCCCAAACAGTTGGGCGAAGTGCCCCCACACATCTACTTGGGCTCGTGTACTATGCGCACATTTTGATCAACTAAAGGCCGAAAGGTGGCTTTGATGATATATTGCACCTCTGCCAGTTTTCATCCCCTCTTCTTTAAGAGCTTGCAACTTGTTATGTGTGTACACACACATGTACACACATAACAACACACACAGACGTGTGTGTGTATGTGATTGTCTGTGTGTAAGATTGTGTGTGTATGTATGTGTTTATACGACAGGACCTTTTCAGTTTCCATCCGCATAAAAGGCTCTCGTCGACCCGAAGGAATTGTAGAAGACACTCAAGCTGCCAGGCTGTGGGACTGAACTCGAGACCATGTTTTTGAGAAGCTAAATTCTTTCCATATTGCTACACCTACACAGCTAGCTAGCTAGATAGGTAGATAGATAGATAGATAGATAGAGAGAGAGAGAGAGAGAAAGATACATACATACATACATACATACATACATACATACATACATACATACATACATACATACATACATACATACATACATAAACGATGCGTAGTAATTTGCGAATTAAAACAGGATGTAAATTAAAAATACAAAGTGTCGTTCAATCAAAACCTCCAGAATTCAAACAATGGCTACAGATTTTTAAGCCACGAAACTGCAAAACCACAGCAGAGTATATTTACCTGTGCATGGGCGTGTATGTGTGTTAGTGAGTGAGTACGCGAGCGTGTGTATCTATGTTAGTTAACAAGGAAGTATTTACGTGGTTCTTTTATACAAGGTAGTATCAATGGTTCCCAGATTAGCTATATCATAAAACACATTTTTTTACCTAAGTTTTAACATCATCCCCTCGGTTCCTACGTTCTTGCCACTTTTTGAATCTGTCCTGGAAGCCAAGGTCCTTCAGCGATTCGCAACCATTGAGTTACATTTTTGTCTTGGGGAAAAATATCAAGGTTCGCAATGGCTCTCATGCCTTCCGATCTTAACTTATTCGAAGTGTTATCATCTAAATTATTTTGTCTTGGTACTGCTGGGCCAGGAATTACAGCAAGATAACCATAGGTGTCGGTCCAAAAATACTTCAGGAAACAAATTAATTCATCCATTCCGATTCCCAGTGGTTTCTCTAAGATGTTGTAGATCTTGCCCATCACTATTAACGAATAGAACTTCATCGTGGAACTTTCAACGACCGTGTTACTCGGGTGGCAGAATGTGTGAGCGCTAGCTGACACTCCAGCTTCCAAGCATCCTTTCTTGGTCTACGATTGATCCAAGACTGTGGGTCTGTGATACGGAAAATCTTATCTGACAAACGGTGACCACATCAACTCAACGAAGACGAAACGCTGGATATATCGCATGGTCAACTCACGTCCGCGCATCGTTAGCCACTTCATACACAGTCCGCCACTCAGCGGCTGTTAACAGATGATGGCCCGTCTATCTAACGTAATCGTCCCTTCCACAGAATGTGGAAGAGCAAGTGATGCTATGGAGATGCTTACCAACGCTGACCGGTCACCAGTTCCCAAGACAGAAATACAACTTCAGCCCCGCTTGTCCAACTGAAATCCTTTTCTGAAATAACTTTAAAACTTGAATATCTTCAGTTTTCTCTATAAAAACTCGCGGCCCATGATCATCCCATTTGAATTCATGTGGAATCAGAGATTCGATGTAGATTTCTGTTTCAATTATGGGGATCAATTTATGATACGATGCCAATCATTTTTGTAAAATGGCAGTTTTATAGAAATGGAGATATCATCCACATATACATTAGAATTTCGGTCCAATGTTCACCCTCCACAATGTGAAGGTGCAAACATTTTCAGCAATACCCATTTCAACTGTTCTTTTATCTCAAGTTATTCCTTGATATTTTTAAAATCACAGCAACAAAACCTCAAAAGTATGAGATAATGAAGGATTAATTCAAAACAAGGTAAAAGAATATGTATTTAATTTGCTAAGGGGTTAAGCTATTGCGAATGAGTTAAGCTAATGCTAAGGAGTTAAGCTAATGCTAAAGGGTTTAAATTAATGTTCAGGGGTTAAGCTAATGCTAAGCGGTAAATCTAATTTTCAACGATTAGATTAATGTTAGCTGGTTAAGCTACTGTCAACGGGTTAGCATTTCGGCCCAGTGTTCACTCTCCACAATGTGAAGGTGCAAACATTTTCAGCAATACCCATTTCAATTGTTCTTTTATCACGAGTTATTCCTTGATATTTTAAAAGTGTTGTTTTGTAACTTTATACTTGCATTCATAGCTGCAATTTATTATGTCAGCAAGAAATAATCTGAGAGACTCAGCTAAATCAGAAGAACATTTCTAAAGACGTAGAATGGTTTTGGGGTCAAGATATTACTCTTTCTCTTCTGGCATAGTTTGATGACAAACTTTGATTAATAATGCCAACTCCCCTTCATACATTTACCATAGTTCTTGCTGACGATATAAAATAGCACAAACGAAGGAATTCTATGAGAACTTCTTCAGTAAACATAAGACCGCTGCATATCAATTCAACCACTTAACACACACCTACCCACTTCATCTAAGTATCGTCTGTCCCACTCTGGTAGAACGATCTACTGATATCGCAGCTAAAGACCAATCAGAACCATAGCATGCAGCCTTATATAAGGTCGGGCAGATGCAGAATAATGGGAATCATTTTGTGATTTACTAGAACGTTGCTTTGAAAGTAAATCTGTATACGGTCGAATTTATTTCCATTTCATTTTTCTTGATGATCTGACGACACAGTAAATATATAACAGCATCCAAACGAACAGCACCAAATTCTCAACCACGTATTCAACAGCATAGAAAATGCACACGTAAGCAGAATTCCAGCCATAATTTTTAACAATGATATATCAAGTACATGCTCAATTAATATCTTGTTTACACAATATGTATATGTATATATATATATATGTATATAACATATATAATATATATATATATATATAATATATATATATATATATTATATATATATATATATAGAATATATATATTATATTCAGAACGCCATGTTGAATCGTTAGCTCCTGCCACGCATTTTTTTCTCTCCTAGTTTCTTTTCTGTGTATCTTTCTGTTGAAGAGCGTAGGCTCGAAACGTAAAAGACTTGTTTTATTTCTATTCCTGAGCGCCATACCAATACAATTGTTTGTTTGTACTCCACCTGTCTTCATCTTTTCTTTATTTTCGTAATCCTGCCTTCGTCTTTGGTTTATTTTCATAAACCTTCCCGTTATATATATAATATATAATGCGTGCATATATATATATATATATAATATATATATATATATATATATATATATATATATATATATATATATTATTTATTTATATATATATATATATATATATATGTATATATATATATGTGTGTTATATATATATGGTATATATATATATATATATATATATATATATATATATATATATATATATATATATATATATATATATATATATATTATATATGTATATATATATATATTTATACATATATATATATATGTATATATATATATTTATATATTTATATGTATATATATATATAGCATAACTTAGTTATTGTCTTTTTAAATTGATATTCGCTAGTTATTCCCATTGATAATTATATTTATAGCATTTATAGTATTTTATTCGATACTATATAACTACGAATTGATTATTTCTATAAGTATTTTACATAAGATTTCCGAAAGTTCGTTAAGTTTGTGTTGTGTATTTTGGAAATTAGCTATTTCATCTTAAATATGAAAAATTATTTATTAAATTTTTATTATGCATATATATTTATTTATAGAGATTATTTTAGATCTTAATTATAATATTTATATACATTTATATATTTTCACTGATAATTTATATATAATAGTCATTTTTTAAAAACTATTTATGTAATTAGATAAAGACTATTACCGATATTAGATTATTGGTGGGTTTCCTACCTTATAGATTAAAATTAATATTTAACATTATAATCGATTTTGATATAATCATAATTGTTAAGTTTTAAGTTTCTAGTTTGATGATAGAGTTTATTATAAGTAAAATTATTATATTATTATATTATTTATTATATTATATTATATTATTTATATCTTAAAATATTGTTTAAATATTTCTGATTATTTTAAAAATATTTCAATTAACCTGAAGATTGGCTGTAACCATAACTCGAATTATTGATTGAATTTAAATTATTGTTATTCGAATTGGTACTGCCATGAAACGATCGTAGTGTTTTACACTTTATCTTTTATTAAACTTTTAATACTTTTGATATATAAAAAAAAAATTAATTAATTAATTAATTAATTAATAAAATAATATATAAATATAAAAATATACATACATATATATATATATTTGTATGTATATATAAAATTTATAAGTTTAAATTATTTAAATAATTTTTTATTTTTATCTTTTATACTTTTTAAATTAATTTTATGTATTGGCTTATGTTTTTCACTGTTGATTTGCCTAATAGTGGTTTATCTCTAATTTAATATAATATGATATATTTATACTATAAGTTGGATTTAATCCTAAATCTAATTTTCCCTGTAAGTTTGGATTTATTCCCTAATATTATTATATATATAATATATAATATATATGCATTATGTTTTATCCTTTTATTGTTTCACTCATTTGCAAATCGATCCCAGGACTTATTTTTGTAAGCCTAGTATTAATTCTATCCCCCCTTTTGCCGAACTACTAATTTACGTGGATGTAATCTCACTAGCATCGGTTGTCAAGCGATAGTGGGGATCAAGCACAGACGCACAAACACACAAACATACACACACACACACACACACAAAGACACAAACACACACACACACACACACACACACACAAAGACACAAACACACACACACACACGCACACACACACACACATATGTACATATACGACGGGCTTCTTTCAGTTTCTGTCTGCCAAATCCACTCACAAGGCTTTGGTCGGCCTGAGGCTATAGTGGAAGAGACTTGCCTAAGGTGCCATGCTGTGGGACTGAACCCAGAACCACGTGGTTGGTAAGCAAGTTACGTACCACCTAGCCACGTCTCTGCCTCCCTCCCTCCCTCTCTCTCTGCCTCTCTCTCTCTCTCTCTCTTTCTCCCTATTATTCCCACTGTTCTCTTATTACACTTTCGCTGTTTTAAATGCTTGCACACACACCCACAATATTCGTTTGAGCATTTCACTCACATGCCCCCACAAACACATTATTCAGCTGCGTACTGGGGTCGATGTAATTAACTAGCTTCCACTCCAAAATATCAGACCTTCTGCCCATAGTAGAACAGATTGTTATTTTGTATTCACTTTCATTCGTTAGCATTTAGCCCAGACAAATTCGGCCTTTCATACTGACCCTACACTGTCATTCTAAAAATTAACAATCCCAGCGACAAAATCTCAAGAGTATGAGATAATGCATGATCAATTCAAAACGAGGTAGATGAATATGCATTTAATTAGCCAAGTGGTTAAGCTATGCTAAGAGTAAGCTAATGTTCAGGGGGTTATATAATGTTAATAAGGTTATGCTACTACGAAGGGGTTAGGCAAGTTTGCTGTGCATATACAACTGATAAAATTGTCATAACTTACCATTCCTCTGTGAATTGCAAGCTTTGTCTCTTGTGTTCTTCAATGGAATCAGTAGAAAGGAAAGAAATCAGCTAAACCTGGTAGAACCACCCATGAAGAAAATGGCATTTGTTGGGATCGAATTTTTGGATAATTTTTCTTTTCTTTTGAGAGATACAAACACGGTGATATTAACATACTGGGAAATAAACCATATAAAATTCAGTTCAATTAACTTCGCAAAAGTGATGCTATGGAGATGCTTACCAACGTTGACCGGTCACCAGTTCTCATTCGAATGCCTATTTGATTATCCTGTTTTTTACTTTACTGCATTGTATTTGCATTTTTTTTGTTTGAACGCTTTCAGTTTTTTCCTCTCTGTTGTTTTAACATTCCCACTGTTCTCTGATGACACTTTAAATGCTTGCACTCGCACCCGCAATATTCCTTTCAACACTTCATTCACATTCCCTCATAAACACACTATTCATTTTCCTACTTTCAGATAAAAATATAATATGCAAGTTTTAGGGTCATGCATCGAGTGACCTAGAGATCCGCATGGCTAAACGATAGCAAAAATTCTGTATAACCCCCCGTAACGTTTTTAGTTTTCGGGATTTTCAGAAATCTTTTATGAATTTGTGTCTCACACTCGAGAATCCATATATTTAGGAAACCTAAAGAGAAAATGTGAGACATCAGCAAAAGGAGAATAATCCAATACCGTCATTTATATTCTGATTCATTATCTTATCATTAATATTATCCTTATTGTACATTTCTGCATATACTTTATATGCACTTTTGACAAGTTGTGGTGCACCTGAGCACTGTATACAGTAATTTTCATTATCATTATTTTACGGGTCTCTTTTGCCGAACCACTAGTTTCGGGGACGTAAACACACCAGCATTGGTTGTCAAGCGATATTGTGGGGGACAAACACACACACACACACACCACACACACACACACACACACACACACACACACATACACACACATATCCTCTGTCTTCCCTTCTCTGGATCTTTCCTTCTATATTTCCGACGAAGAGCTCCGCTCGAGACTTAACGTTATATATATATATATATATATATATATATATATATATATATTAAGGTATGTAGAAAAATACAACATGGACAAGAACGTATAACTCTTAGAAGACGATACAATAAACATGGAGGACATTCGAAACCCTCAGTCTTCAGTCAGGAACCGGATCATCGTAGTAATTTCGGCTGATTAATCTTGAGATTACTAGATCACGGCCAGCCCTCCAAGAAAAACTAAGCAACGAGCATTAGAAAAAACTAAGCTGGAGCGTAGATTTCCTGGAAGAAGGATCGAATGCATACGGACACCAGGACAGCAAAGGGACGAATATAAAAAAACAAAAAAATAATGGAATACAGAAACATGAAATACAGAAGCATTATCGGTGAAAACAACAACAAGGTCTTACGACTGATAACAAGCAAACAAATTATTTCTCTGGCGCAAGGAAAGGAGCCTATCGGCGATGCTATAGCGGCGGACGAAAAACAACGATGTAACACGACGCTGGTCAGAAGCTGAAAGTGTGTGTGTGTGTGTGTGTTTGTGTGTGTGTATATGTGTTTGTGTGTGTGTGTGTATACAACAGGCTTCTTTTCAGTTTCCGTCTACCAAATCCACTCACAAGTCTTTGGTCGGCCCGAGGCTGTAGCAGTAGATACATGGCCAAAGTGCCACGCAGTGGAACCGAACCCGGATCTATGTGGTTGTAAGCAAGCTACTTTATTTCACTTAATTGCTATAAAGCCGTCCACCAGAGGTGGTAGCTGCGGCTGGTCAAACCACAAGATGAATGAATGTAAAGCTGCTTCTCGAAAAGATTGTTCTTCGTTTCTTTTTTTAACCAGAATTTGACATTGTAAGAATTATAAAACAAGAATTATTCAACGGTTTAAAATATCAACTGACATGTGACAATATTCTGTTTGTGTTTTGCAGTTTATAAAACAGCTGAACAGATAAATGAAAAGAAATTAAAGACAATTCATCTCAAGAATATTTGATATAGAATTCCCTTATTCTTTGCAAAAGACCTTTATAAAGGAAAAATCACCAATTCTCAAGGCTAACCAATTCTTTCCATCTCCAACCATGCTTCTTCTTCCATATTGGAGTATTTTCCTCATCATTTCCCCCCATTTCATTGGTAAGTTCTGTAACCAGTTACAATACACTAGTATACCTAGTCACACTGTAAAATTATTTTGATGCTTAAAAGAAATTCATAAAATGTTTCTCCTTTTTTTCTAAACTATATTCTAGGTACCCACGCGGCCACAATGTGGAATATAGTCCTTTGTTCTCGTGACGAACACAATTTTGTTCGCATTTCTTTGGACAAGATTAAATATGTAAACCTAACAGGTGGAAACGGTCAAAAGTGTTTCAGCACTGAATTTGAATTAGACGATGCAACAAAGCCAAGTTATTTAGAATTTAAATTAGACGTTGCAACAAGGCCAAGCTTAATGCTACTTGAAAAGGATAAAGTCTTACAGGTAAGTAAATTAAAATAGATACACACACACACGAACACACACACACACATACACACACACACACACACACACATAATATATATACACTAATACACATGCCCACAAAACACACATACCATTTATTATATATTAAATTTAGAAATAACTACTAACAGTTTCATGCCTTAGAGGTACAATAAATTGGCAGATTTATGTAACATGTTTCAAAGATTGCATGGGGACATGCTGTATGTTATATAAAACTGCTAAATTATTGAATCTCTACAGCATGAAACTATTAGAAGCGCTTAAAAAAATTTTCTGAACATTAAATTATATTTATCTCTTACTAGAATAATTTTTCTGTTGATCCTAACTATAACAACGCTATACACTATACGTATATAGCAAAAACTAAAAGTACTTCTCAATCTAGACTCATTGATAAGCTAAAACTTCACTCAGTTTTATTCAGTTTAAAATAGTCCATTGTTACCCATGCCAAACCATAGAACCGTTCTAACAACAAATGCCATCTATGCATTGCAGGACTTTCTTCCATTATACGTTGAAGCAGTTGCATTGATGAACCAATTGGCGACAGCATTAACTGAGGACATAAATTACGTAAGTTATAAATTATAATGTCTGACACTAATAATTCCCTGGCTAATCCTTCTACATTTCCTCTCATTTACTTGTTTCAGTCATTTGACTGTGGCCATGCTGGAGCACAGCCTTCAGTCGAGGAAACCAATTTCTTATTCTTTGTAAGCCCAGTACTTATTCTATCGGTTACTTTTGCTGAACCGCTAAGTGACGGGGACGTAAGCACACCAACATCGGATGTCAAGCGATGTTGGGTGGGGGAGAAACACAACACACAAATATACACACATATATATTTACATATATACGACGGGCTTCATTCAGTTTCCGTCTACCAAATCCACTCACAAGGCTTTGGTGGCCCGAGGCTATAGTAGAAGGCACTTGCCCAAGGTGCCACGCAGTGGGACTGAACCCGGAAGAATGTGATTCGTAAGCAAGCTACTTACCACACAGCCATTCCTACGCCTCTATTTTAATCTCTTCTAAATATTTATAACCATTACCGTTTGGCACTTTTGTTAAATGTTTCCTTTTTTTCTGTGGTTTTTTGTATGTTCTCCTCTTTTCCTGTGAGAGTTTGCAAATAGGCTTAGGTTTCCATACACAATTTAGTTCATAACCATTTTATCTCTTCAATCCTTTGTTTTTCAGTTTGTTGTTCTTGCTTCACAACTCATTTCAACTCAGAGCTGTGATTACTTAACTTGGAATTCGCATACAACAATGTAACCTTCATATAGTTAAGGTGCATTTGGCCTGATGAATTGCTTACCTGCATACCCATCTGTGCCTAATAATTACATTGGAAGATCAGCCAGATAAGAAACACATGTATCCAGGAGTTCAACTGCTCCACTCCCTCAATTTCAATCTTTATTCGCATTCACTGCAACTTTATTTGCCTACCATAAAATATATAGAAATAAATTGTCATTCTTATTGACCAGACATTTTGTTTTCTCTACATGTCACGGACTGCTTGAGGCTTACTAACTTGCTACACTTGGATCCTTGGATCTAGCGCTTATCTATCAATATATATATGTGGCTGTGTGGTAAATAGCTTGCTAACCAACCACACGGTTGCGGGTTCAATCCCACTGCGTGGCATCTTGGGCAAGTGTCTTCTGCTATAGCCCCGGGCCGACCAATGCCTTGTGAGTGGATTTGATAGACGGAAACTGAAAGAAGCCTGTTGTATATATATGTGTATATGTGTGTGTGTTTGTGTGTCTGTGTTTGTCCCCCTAGCATTGCTTGACAACCGATGCTGGTGTGTTTAGGTCCCCGTCACTTAGCGGTTCGGCAAAAAGAGACCGATAGAATCAGTACTAAAAGGTGGTGCTCCAGCATGGCCGCAGTCAAATGACTGAAACACGTAAAAGAGTAAAAGAGTAAAAGATATATATATATATACGAATAGTAGTATCTACGAATAGTAGTATCTACGAATAGTAGTATCTACGAATAGTAGTACCCTCAATAAATAATATATATATATATATATATATATATATATATATATATATATAATAATGTTAATAATTATTATAAATAATAATAATAATAATAATAATAATAATAATAATAATAATAATAATAATAATAATAATAATAATAATAATAATAAATTCAATTTAGTATTAAATCAAATTTCACAGTATAAGTAATAAAATAAATTAGAGATAAATCTACTATTATGCAATTCAAACAGTGATAGACATAAACCAATACATAAATAACAAAATAATATATAGAATTATATTATATAATATATAATATATATATAGAAAATAGTAAAAAGTGAAAAAACTACAGAAGGCTTGTTTTAAAAGGTTAAAAAATATATTTGAGTCAATATGTCTGAAGAATGTTATAAATGTTTTTCATACAGTGACATAGTTTAGAAGAAATGACCGGGTTCGCGTTCAGCTTTTCAAATTTCTTACATCGTTGTGTTTACGTTGAGGGGGATCTAGATAATAAGTGATTTCTTCCGGTGTAAGGGAGATAATCGCTTAAAATTATTGCCTTCTTTGGATTGAGTTTCTCTGTATAAGTATGTTGGAATGGTTAAGTTTGGGCTTGTATTTTTCAATGAAGAAGTTTCCTTGTTTAGTCTAATTTGTGTTGGTGTTCTGATAGCACATGGTAGAATGGAAATATTAAAAATTGTTGGTAGTAGTTGCTTTGCGCATTTCCCAATGTGCTCACTAAAGGGTATCATTCTGTATTCTGGGAATGCAAATCTGTTGTCGATGCAGTGTGCATCTAGTCTGAGTGATAGTCCCGTGGATCCCACGTAGTCTTGGTGGCAGCCCGAGCATTTTATGACTGGGAATACAATCTGTTGTCGATGCAGTGTGCATCTACGTTGAGTGATAGTCCCGTGGATCCCACGTAGTCTTGGTGGCAGCCGAGCATTTTATGACATAAATTATGTTTTCAGAAGCACAAGTAAAATTAGATTGATCTGAATTTCTGTCCCTCTTTGAAGAGGAATTCTGATCCTTCTAGCAGGTTTGGACATGTTGCACAGTTCGGTCTATCACATTTTTTACTTTTGCTTCCGTAATTTCTGAAAACAATTTGCCTTTGTGAGAATCTTTTTAAATGATTTAGGTTGTTTGCAGCTTTAATGATTTGGTGTATGTTTAGAATTTCCTTTATTTGGAGTCCTTATGAAGTATTGGTAAATTCTGGGTGATGATGGTGAAGGCTTCTTTGTTTCTGGGGTTGTATGTGGATATGTAAGGTAGTATTTTCGGGGAAGGTGTGTTGTTGTGTTGAACTTTTCTTAAAGTTTCTATGTTGACTTCTGTTGCACGTCTGATCCCATCCTCTATGAGTTGAGTTGGGTAATGTCTGTCAATTAGGGTGTTTTTGAGTTCTTGCAGTCTAAAGTTCCTGGTATTTTGTTCTGACACTATTGTATGAAAAAAATTTATAACATTCTTCAGACATATTGACTCAAATATATATTTTTTAACCTTTTAAAACAAGCCTTCTGTAGTTTTTTCACTTTTTTCTATTTTCTATATATTCAACCACGTGCTTTCACATACCAACTTTCTTACCTATTATATATATATATATATATAATATATATATATATATATTTATCGATATATTGGTTCTTTCTTGTTCTGTTATGAACACAATTTTATCGTAGTCCGATGGGTAACTACATACTTTGTAGACTACGAATTCATTAATCTTATATAAGAATATTGTTGACAGTAACTTCAAAGTTTTGGCCAGCTAAGCCATCAATGGACTGTGATGCATTGGAGTAAGTCTTGCCTTTATATAGTCTCTGTTGAGTAAAAATCAATTTTGGCGCTGAGTGGGGTGGTAATTAGGTTTTTATGGTCTCTTGTTAAGGAAAGGTGTTTTGGAACAATTTTGTTATATTAAATTTGGTTTTATGCTATTCTTTATAATTTATTCATGCATGAAGAACTTTGTAAACAAACTTGTAGGTGTTTCTCTTTCGTTGGGGAGGCACAAGGTGAGAGAGTATTTTTGTTGCTTTTGGTATTATTGGATTTAATCCTTTTGCTTTGACAATATATAGGTCAAATGTACAAATGTCCAGTATATAAGCCCTGGGTAATTGTGTGTGTGTGTGTGTGTGTGTGTGTGTGTATGTGTGTGTTTGTGTGTGCGCGTGTGTGTGCACTACTCCAAACTGATCTTAAACTGAGGAACAAAATAGAAATTATACACTATAAATATTTTACCATCAACATAACCATCCTCCTCCTCCTATTCCTCCTCCTCATCATCATCATTATCAACATCATCACTGTCATCATTATTAATTTATTTGAAATTACCTGCTGCTGTTAATTTTGTTGATTTACTTTATCTTAGGTACTTGTTCAAAATCGCAATCTTCGAGAAATGTATTATGGTTACTACAAATGGAATTCTTATAATCAGACAAAGACACATTTGGAGAAAAGTACGCTGTTTCCCTGAGGACGGTTTTTTACGTTTAACATTTTTGTTTTGTTTTCTCTCTTTTAAACTCATCAAGAAATTCTTTTGTTTCACACACACACACACACACACACACACACACACACATTGAAGCATAAGAATTATAATGTTAATGGGCTCAACTACAAAGATCAATATTAGGAGTTCAAATCTTATTGCTGCCATTCAATCCTCAGAAAAGACACATTATCTTATGCTTACAGGTTCAATTCACAGTTGTGTAGTCAGTAACGAGAAAGACAAGCTGGCGTCAATCACAAATCATTATTTGAAATTTCAATAATTTTCCACTAATCTTGATATATGAAAATGGATATAAAATAAATATTTTCTAAAATGGCTAAATCGGTAGTGTTACCCTGAGTCTAAGGTTTTGCATAAATAATATAAGGATTCGTGTATGCAAAAAATTACTGGAATGTTTAGATGAAGAAAAGAAAAAAGCTGTGGCAATTGTTGGGGTCTGAAGGAAAAGAGAAATAATTTAAGACATTGGGATTAATTCCTCGAAATAATTAATTAAATAATTATTAAAAGTAAAGCCTGGTCTTAATTTGCAGGCAAGGGGACAACAATGGATATGTTTCAGTGTGTTAGACCTCGTTAAGGTTATTTAGTTACTCCAAGTGACAAAGATTTTTACATATAGTCAAAGAGTTATAATAATTTTGACTCAGTATATTCTGTTTAATTAATGTGCATTTTTAAATGAGCTAAGGGAGATAACTCAAAGATACCAATGACACGAAGTTCTATGAAATAAATTAAGAAGTGGTGTACTAATGCCATATGTAAAAAGTCTTAATCAAGTGAAATTTTCTCAATTAACGAGAGAAATTTAAACAAAATTCTGTACAAAATTGTGAACAGCATTTTTTAAGAATGGGAGGAAATTTCAAAAGATTAAATGCAAATGGCACTCATGAATCGTAGTCAGGGTTGTTGTTGGTGCCATGTGAATGGCACCGACCCATGAATCGTAGTTGTGGTCATTCCTGGTGTCATATCAATGGCACCCATGACAAAGGTGCGTAAAAGCACTCATTATGCACCTGGGGTGATTGGCATTATCCAGCTGTAGAAACCCTGCCAAGTCAGAGAAGAACCTAGTGCAGCCCTCAAGTTCATCAGCTCCACTCAAACCCTTAGCCCATTAAAAAAAAACACATTATATATATATATATATTCTAGCAAAAACTGTCTGGTGACCGGCAACGAGAAACTCATGTTGAATTTTCTGCTGCTTTAATAAAGTATGTATATATATATATATATATATATATATATATATATATATATATATTATATATATATATATATATATATATATATTATATATATATATATATATATATATGAGGTGACTTGCAGAAACGTTACCACTCCGCGCGTGTTTCGTCTGCCGTTACATTCTGAGTTCAAATTCCGCCGAGGTCGGCTTGCTTTGCATACTTTTATATATATATAGCTATAGATATAGATATATACCATGGGGCTCTTTAAGTTTCCATCTACCATATAACCTCACAAGGCTCTGGTTAGCCCAAGGCTGTTGTACAAGACACTTGCCTAAAACCATGGGGCAGTCTCACCTAAATGTAAAAACTGTCATAAACTAAGGTGGAAGAGCAGGGAAAACAAATATTTTCCCACCAAGTTCTTATAATTTCCGTTTTAATCCTCCTCTTTATAAAAGTAATTATCTTTTTAAGTTTATTGATTTTGAAATTTTGCTGTCACTAATGTCCAATTTTCTCTTTTTTATTTCTAGTGGATCGCTGGACTTTTGAAGTTACACGTAGCGACATAAATGACGATTTTAAAAGTTCTTATCATATTGCATATCATCATTTCGCCAATTTTACGTTTAGCAAATATTCTAGAACTTCAAATGCAACGTTCTTTCGTTCATTGCATTGGAATGAACTCAATTGGATAGCTTTTTTCACTGAAGGGGAATTTGGGTTGGAGAAAAAGGTGAGCGAAACGTTTATTTCTCTTGTTTCCATTTTGAAAGAAGTTTACCTGCTTCATTCAAAGTTTACATTTTAAATGTTTCAACGGCTTCTATTGTCATCTTTTCTCTTCTACATGTTTTTCTGTCATTACACAGCGACCATGGTGGGGCACCACCTTGAAGGAGGTTAGTTGAACAAATTTAACAAGTAATATTTGTTTTAAATCCTGGTACTTATTCTATCAATCTCTTTTGGTGAACCACTAAGTTCCGGGGAAGTAAAAACATCTACACAGGTTGTCAAGTGCTGGTGAGGCGAGCGACAATCACAGATACAAACACACACATACAAACACACACACACGCTTATATACAATACGTATATATTTCATTACTGCCCACAAGGGGCTAGACATTGAGTGGACAAACAAGGATAGACACACGGATTAAGTCGTTTGCACCGACTCCAGTGCGAAACTGGTACTTTATTTATCGACCCCGAAAGGATGAAAGGCAAAGTCGACCTCGGCGGAATTTGAACTCAGAAAGTAACGGCAGACAAAATACCGCTAATAATTACATATATACACACACATATGCACACACACACACACACACCACACACACACACACACACACACACAAACATATCTTCATGCAGGATTAGAAATGAATGCCCACTGGACAGCCGATGTAACACCGAGGCTACATTATACCGAGCAAAGGTAGTCTCAAATTGAAGCAGCACAAATATCACTAACAACAATATCAACACAGAGACACCTACCAAAATCTATATCGGATCTTGTGAATCCAAATTTAAAATACTTCTTTAACACTAATAAATGTCCAATACATATATACAACATGCTTCTTTCAGTTTTCGTCTACCAATCCACTCACAAGGCATTGGTCGGCCCTGCTATAGCCCCGGGCCGACCAATGCCTTGCGAGTGGATTTGGTAGACAGAACTGAAAGAAGCCTGTCGTATATACGTATATATATATATGTATGCGTGTGTGTTTGTGTGTCTGTGTTTGTCCCCCTAGCATTGCTTGACAACCGATGCTGGTGTGTTTACGTCCCCGTCACTTAGCGGTTCGGCAAAGGTGACCGATAGAATAAGTACTGGGCTTACAAAGAATAAGTCCCGGGCTCGATTTGCTCGACTAAAGGCGGTGCTCCAGCATGGCCGTAGTCAAATGACTGAAACAAGTAAAAGAAGTAAAAAGAAGAAGTCTCTCCTGAAAAAGTCTGAAAACCACTGCAATGCACCTTGTATTTGAATTGCTGAGTTTCTGTAAACTTCGTGTTGTATGACTATCAATATCTGAAAGAACATTTCAGTTGAAGTAGCGATAAAATTGCTGAATTGATGGATAACTTGTGTTTCACATCTGCATAATTACTGGATCCAGAACAAAATGACCCCTGTCTAAAGCCATGTAATTCTTGGTGACATAATTTTCTCTTTTTCTTTTACTTTTAGGTAAAAGTGCAGAATATGGCAAATAACAAAATATATTCCTGTATGTATATTTATAGAATAGAGCCTCCAGGTCCCGGTCATTTTTGTGTCTGGAGAAAAGGTAAGTTTATAAAAGATACTGCTTATATTGTTTCTCTATATTATGAATCACTAGAAATTCATTGAAGAAGGGTTTTCTATGACTGAATGTATTTACTTCCTCTCTCTCTCTCACACACACACACACAGACACACACATACACACAATCATATATACATATACAAATATATATATGTGTATACCTATGACAGACTTCTTCCAATTGCAGTCTATCAAATCCATTCACAAAGCTTGGCTCAGCCAGGTGCTATAGTAAAAGTCTCTTACCCACAGTGTCATACAGGTAAGCTTCCTCAAATTTGAATTTGGAATGTTTAAATTCAAAACTCGCAGACACTGCAGAATAATATTATATATGGTAATACTGACGAGAAGTATTTTGGCTTGATTCCTAAACTATGTTATGATGTCTTCCGATATTTTTCAGCAAGTCATCTTTGACATTGGTTTGTTAGAGGCAGTGACAGATCGAAAGGAATGCTGAAGATTTGCTCCTTTAAAGGCATCATGAAACATTCCAGAATGTTTTGATGGGTTCATAAAATCCCTGGGGTTCAGCTCTCTACAGAGACCTGTT
This sequence comes from Octopus sinensis, assembly GCF_006345805.1. Classification (NCBI taxonomy): domain Eukaryota; kingdom Metazoa; phylum Mollusca; class Cephalopoda; order Octopoda; family Octopodidae; genus Octopus; species Octopus sinensis. The sequence continues at coordinate 10,317 of NW_021835307.1, read as the reverse complement.
TCTTTAGACTCTTCAAGAAAATGATCTTATTATCGATAAAGATATTTCTGACTTAGTGTTACAAATATATTGCCGTTTAATTAATTTTAAAAATAATGAAAAATTTAGTAAAAAGATTTTCTCATTCTAAAGCTGGTGTCTGAAACAAATTAATATAAAACTTTGATCAAGATTATAGTTTACTCTTTTACTCGTTTACTTGTTTCAGTCATTTGAATGCCGCTCTGCTGGAGCACCGCCTTTAGTCGAGCAAATCGACCCCGACACTTATTCTTTGTAAGCCCAGTACTTATTCTATTGCTCTCTTTTTCCGAACCGCTAAGTGACGGCGACGTAAACATACCAGCATCGGTTGTCAAGCAATGCTAGGGGAACAAACACAGACACACAAACACACACACGCATATATATATATATATATATATATATATATATATATATATATATATATATATTATATATATATATATATATATATATATATATATACATATATACGACGGGCTTCTTTCAGTTTCCGTCAACCAAATCCAATCACAAGGCTTTGGTCAGCCCGAGGCTATAGCAGAGGACACTTGCACAAGGTGCCACTCAGTGGGACTGAACCCGGAACCATGTGGTTGGTAAGCAAGCTACTTACCACACAGCCACTCCTGCGCTGTTTAGATCACTTTAAAACAGTAAATTAATGCAAGTCAACTGACAAGGATGTAAAAACTTGGGTAGCCAAAGCATGGTCGGCCCTAAACAAACTGGGTTTTGCCTGGAAATCAAGCCTGTCAGAGAAGATTTTCCTATACTGTGGTAGACTCAGTCCTTTTATATGGAACAACAGCCTGGACACTTACCAAAACACTGGAATCCAAGCAAGATGGAACTTTCACCCAAATATTAAGAGCAGTCTTAAACATATCTTGGAGGACTTATCCGACCAAGAAACAGCTGTACGGAGATCTGCTGCCTGCTTCCAACATTATAAGGGAAAGATGCTTGCACTTTGAAGGACATTGTTGTCGAGCTATAGAAGAGGTAGCAAATGACATACTGCTATGGACATGAAAGCATGGCTGTACTCAAGCTGGTCATCAAAACACAATATATGTAGATCAACTCATCAGAGACACTGGATGCCGCCTCGAAGACCTCCCTCAACTAATGCAGGACTGCGGGGGATGGCATATACAGCTTAAAAGTTGGCGAGCTATAGAAGAGGTAGCAAGTGACCTACTGCTATGGACATGACAGCAATGCTGTACTCAAGCTGGTCATCCAAACACAATATATGTAGATCAACTCATCAGAGACACTGGATGCCTCCTCGAAGACTTCCCTCAACTAATGCAGGACTGAGGGGGATGGCATATACAGCTTAAAAGTATCCAAGCAATCTTACCAGGTTATGGAGATGAAAACTGTAAGTTTGTAGATCCAGGCATGGTCTCAGGTGAGTTGGTATGAAAAGGGTTGAAGTTACCTTAGTGAAAACCTTTCATTGAAATTGCATCTTAATTAATCTGACACCAGATTAATAACAGCTAAATTATTTAATATATTCTTCATTATTCTCAAAATTAATTGAAACAAAGCAGATTTCAGCAAAAATATGGTAATGAAAGGCATGGCTAGGTGTGGCTGTATGATAAGAAACTTTCCTCCTAATCACATGGTTCCGATTTCAGACCCAGTGTGGGTCACTTTAGGCCAGTGTCTTCTACTGTAGCCTTGGGATGACCAAAGATTCTTGAGTGGATTTGGATACGGAAACTAAAAGAATACTGTCATGTGTGTGTGTGTGTGTGTCTTTGTGTCTGTGTTTTACTCCACCACTGCTTGCAATGTGGTGTTTGTGTGTTTACAACCCTGTAACTTAGCAGCTCAGCAAAAGACACTTTGAAAGATAAAATCAGTCCTGGGCTTAATTCATTCGACTAAAATTTCTTTACGGTGGTGCCCCAGCATGGCCGCAGACTAATGATTGAAACAGGATAAAAGATCAAAGGTCAATGTTCACAAAATCAGTCACTTACTGTTGAAGAATAATTCAAATCTCAAAATGTCAAGTAATTCACCATTTTTTTCTCTTTTATTGCTGGACACATTTTTGTTAATGAATTACATATTTCTTTACTACCCACAAGGGACTAAACATAGAGGAGACAAACAAGGACAGACAAAGGGTTTTTAAGTCGATTGCATCGACCCCAGTGCGTAACTGGTACTTCATTTATCGACCCCGAAAGGATGAAAGGCAAAGTCGACCTCGGCGGAATTTGAACTCAGAACGTAACGGCAGACGAAATACCTATTTCTTTACAACCCACAAGGGGCTAAACATAGAGGAGACAAACAAGGAAAGACAAATTGATTAAGTCGATTACATCGACCCCAGTGCGTAACTGCTACTTAATTTATCGACCCCGAAAGGATGAAAGGCAAAGTCGACCTCGGCGGAATTTGAACTCAGAACGTAACGGCAGACGAAATACCGCTAAGCATTTCGCCCAGCGCGCTAACGTTTCTGCCAACAGACACTACACCACGTTTGTTATTGTTCTTTTTTCCTTTAATTATTTTCTTCTTTCTTCTCTAGATTCCACATGGAATATAGAAATGACCTATCAATCCAAATATGTAAACGATTACGAAACAATAATTTTTACTCTTAGAGTGACTGGCGGTGAAAGGAACTCTTCAGTAATTGTATCACTCGAAGAGTCGGCTTACGTCTCCGCTTTCACTAATTTTTTCGATATTCCAAACGAGAACATCAATGAGATTGAAATAGAATTCAATGGCACTAAAAAACCTTTTGACATGACCAAAGTAAGTAGCTTCACCCTCTTGAATTCTGTGTTTGCTTTTTCGTTCTTTCTTTCTTTCTTTCTTTCTTTTTTCTTTCTTTCTTTCTTTCTTTCTTTCTTTCTTTCTTTCTGTCTGTCTTTGAGACATATATATATATATATGTATATATACAATTGCAGCGTGGAAGGTGTTTGTAAGCCATTTAAGAAACACACAAAAGCCGTTCGATTCACTTCAACATTTAAGTTTAATTTGTCAAAATATTTTCGTCGCTTTAAGACCGTGACCTGTTCACTGATGAAAATCCGTGCTGCTCAGATGCAGCACGGATTTTTGTCAGTGAACAGGTCACAGATTTTAGCGACGAAAATATTTTGTCAAATTAAACTTAAATGTTGAAGTGAATCGAACGGCTTTTGTGTGTTTCTTAAATGGCTTGCAAACACATTCCACGCTGTAATTGTTTTCGTTTCAGCACACGATCTCAGATCAAATCACTTGCTATGCGAGTGCATCTCCGTAATATATATGTATATATATATATATATATATATATATATATATATATATATATATTATATATATATATTATATATATATATATATATATATGTATGTATGTATGTATGTATGTATATACGGAGAAAGAGAGATAGAGAGAGAGAGTAACCCATCTCTAACCATCTGAGTTACACTCCCCTTTTACAAAAGACCCAGCTCACTCCGTCCCTTCATTAACCAACAGTCTGTATCCCGTCTGTATTCTCCCCTTCCTATCTCCTAAGAATCTTACCTGGTATTGTATCACTATCACATTTAGGCCCTCCCAACTACCCTTATATAATGTGTGGTAGTCATGTATCTCTTCTGTAGCAAGACAACTATACTTGTCCCTCTATCATACTTTAGCCTTGGCACAAAGCCACCTGGCCACCCCTTTCAATCAACGTAGATGGTTGTATTAATTTAAACATGTCATATAACTAATCAACTTTAAAACAATTTAAAAAATCATTTTTCAGGTTGTCATGACAAAGATGCTTACGGGAGAAGAATATGGTTGTGTTGACATACATTGGACAAATTCAATGAAATGTTCTTGTAAAGTTAAAAAAGGTAAGATTTCATTGAACAACTAAATCAAACCATGTGGTCCCTCTTGTGGTCACGGCTATTAAAAGGGAAATAATCATTCTGTGAGAATTCAAAGCAGGATTAATAATATTTTAAATTGAAATTAAGGAAATTTAAAGAAAGAGATACGTACGAGTCGCATATTTAATAAATTTTGTGTTTAACGCATTTGAAATTTTTAAGTCATTGTGTTAACTCTTTAGCCAGTATTAGTTGAATAACAGCAGTCATACTGGGGAACCACCATATATTTACATAGAATATAAATTGTATTGTATTTTGAAAATTTCTCTATTTCTTTTAGACAAACGTTGCCATCTGTTGGTATTGATACACCAATTAGAAAGTATCTTTTTCTTGATAACCTCTGACAACTATATCTGGCCTATTGGCTTTAATTTCTTTATCTGTGTATATTGGCATATCCCATAGTATGGTGTCTTTATCTACTTTTATTATTTCCATATAAATTTATAATTTTCTTATTCCTTTCATGAAGTTTCAACATCTCTCTAATTCTAAAATTTTCTAGATCTTTATTATTACTAAGATGATTCAAGATATAGTAAGCCTCATCTTTATATCCAGCTTCCAATAATGCATTTTAATCTATAACTTCCAATGTTATTATTTTAATTAAACTATTTTTTGGATTTATAAATAAAACATTATTTTACTAAACACTCCAACAAAGATTAAAATTATTAATACACATGGTAAATACCTCTTCCAAATTAGATATATCAATAAATCATAACGATATCGAGGATAACTCGCACGAACTCAAATAAATAAAAATCTTAACAATCCTACAATTAATGATATAGAAAACCCAATAGTATGATACGGTTGATTTAGCTTATATATATCTCCATTAGCCGAAAGCCTCGAAATACAAGTTGATATATTCTTAACTATTGAATTTATTATGCTACTAATATTATTAGAGATTTTATTTATCTATCGTAAGCATTCATTTGGCTTATGAATAGGTTGGTATAATTCATTATGTAGATCAATGGTAATATCCAGAAAATTAACCCTAGTATCTTCATTTTCTAAACTAATAGAAAGAACAAGATGCTGAAAGAATATATTACGAATGTTTCTATATTTTTCTAAATAAACCATACTAGATTTATATACAGTGAAAAGAGCATCATCTCTATATAATCCACTTCCTAAAAAAGGAAATTCATTATGTATGCAATAAAAAATATAAAAACAGCTCAATCGGTAACTTGCACCGAATCACTTGACCCCATTTTAATACTGAAAACATTGGGTCTACCAGTTCTAGTCCAATATTTACCATCAAATTCAATAAAGGCTTTTCTAGCCACTAGAATTATATCAACATCACTTCTAGATAGATCCGAAATTTTCATAGCGAGAAGCAAAGTTTTATTCGATAGGATAGGGTTGATAGCCGACTAATAATTAGAAATATCCAACTGAATAAACTTAGTATGTTGTTTACTATTAATGTTAGAGAACCAATCAATAATGTCCAAAGAATTTGACCACAAACATGAACTAGTACGTTGTTTAAGCCTAGAAATATATTTATTAATAATGAATTTAATAATCTTACAAATATCTGATTTAGATGGGCAAATCAATTTAACTATATCTATATCTATCTACTTATCTATCATATATATATATATATATATGTATATATATATATATATGTGTGTGTGTGTGTTTGTGTGTATCTTTATATGTGTGTATGTCTGTATATATGAATATATGTATGTCTCTTCTACAAGGTTTCATATTTGGGATGTAGTTAACACAGACAAATTCACATTTGAAACTTGAGAAAAAATCTTGCATATTATTGCTGTTCTGCTCACAGATTGCTTGTACATATGTATGTATGTATGTATGTATGTATGTATGTATGTATGTATGTATGTATGTATGTATGTATCACACACTTAAAAGTCATATTTTCTAAATTCATATTTCAGGCAAGAAATGGCTGTTGAAAGTTATTTCTCCTGAGGTACATGAACGAACGTTCTCCGTAGAATTAATCCAAGACACGTTATCATCTTTCACTAATCATTTGACATGGAAGAATTTCGGTATGTATGGAGATGAGTTCATCAAATATTTTAACCTGAAGACCTATGAAGACAAAGAAATCACAAGCATAAATCTCCATTTTAAGAATGAATCTCTGAAAATCAATGAAGTAAATATATTTTCTTAACCTACTTTTGCCCTTTAGCATTTAAAACGGCCATATCATACCCAACCCCAATATTCTCCGTTTTATGCTCAAATCATCCATATCTGACCTCTCACACATACCCTACAATCTCATTCTAGCAATTAACCATCACGCCATCGAAATCTTGAAGCTATGACATAATCTACATTTATTTCAAAACAATGTGAATCAATAAGCATTACATTTGACCGAGAAACCTGAATGTTAAAGTGAAAACATGTAGAGATGATAGGGAGTCAGGCTGCATGTTTCATGGAAGAGAATTTCATACTTCAAAATGACTGGGTTCACACTTTCAGTGGGGCCAACTTTACTCCATGTTCTCTTCTGGAACATACTTATAATGAGGGATAGCCCTCGACTTTACCCTCCCTTCACCCCCCCCCAGAACACAACCCACCCTATCACCTTTCAAATCCTTCTCCTCTTTTTCTTCACCCTGAAGCAAATCCCTCGCTTATTTTGCTTCTTTACTCTCCAATATGCCATCCCTCATCCTTCTACTTGAAATCACCACTCACTCTCTTTTCTATTCTCCCTTACATATAAGGTTACTTTAGGACCTTAATCTTGGAGTTATGAAGTGATCCTTGCTAGTGCTGGTGCCATGAACGAAAAGGTCACCCAGTATACTCTGTAAAGTGGTTGGCATTAGGAAAGACATCCAACCACAGAAACCATACCAAAGTAGACATTGGTGTATGATAGACCACCCTACCATCTTGTCAGGCCCTGTCAAATGTCCATCCTATTCCACTATGGAAATTGGATGTTAAGTAGGACTATGGTAACGGTAGTGGAAGTAGTGGTGGTGGTGGTGGTGGTGGTGGTGGTGGTAGTGATACTGTTGATCTTGGTGAAGATGATGATGGTACTCATGGCAATGGTATACCTTACATCTACAAGCAATGGGCGCAGTGTATAATTGCTGACCATTCTATTCATCTGCGGTACTAAATCCATATCCATATCGTCATTAGAGATTGTTAAGTCGCTCTATTCCTTAAAACCAAAAATGCTAATAACCTGTTGAGGGATATATCTGGTTTGGAGAAGCAGTAGAATCTCTTGTGAGATATGATTATTATTGATTGATTGATCTATTGATTGATGGATTGACTGACTTCGGATGAGGTTTGAGGGAAGTAAGAGTTTAATGTTTCTTTCCTTAAATCCCCTCACCCCACCAAAAAGTGCTCAGACAAACGACACCAACCCCTTGACAAGATCAATTGATTGATTGACTTGAAATGAGGTTTGAGCTAAGAAGGGATTTGGTGTTTCTCCTACCCACCCTATTTCCACCAAAGGACACTGACACAAATAAAAAATGCTCGGACAAACGACACCAACCCCTTGACTAGGAACTGAGGCAACTCATAATCAGATCTCAAACAGCTGAGTTATCTTAACGATATTTCAAATCTATCATTTCAGATAAGTATGATCAGCAATTACACAGAGTATAAATTCAATAGAAATGAAGGCAGCAGCACTCACAATTCCTCGGTGGCAGGATTCTCTCGAATAACAGAAGGTATTTGGTGTATCTGAACTTGTCTCGTTCAACCCGTTTCTTACCATATTTCTGTTGAAATACTTTGTCTTTGTTTCAATTAGTTTCGAAAGTTAGGAAGAATTTCGTAAAATAGCTTTGCCATTATTAAGATGGTCGTTTGGGACAAAACTTTACATGGAATTTTGATGGAAGGTTTTAATTTAGCTCACTTTAAACAGGGAATTTGTATCATAGAACGAAAGGCAGTGTTGAGAAGGTTAGCATGAAAAGAGGTAAATGTTTTTTATTTTTTTTTAAATGTCAGACATCAACATCCGTACAAACAGACAACCCGAACACATAAAGACATACACATATATACACACACGTATATACACACATATATTCATCGCATATATGCAGACATAAACTGGTTGAGTAGATAACGTAATGAACAACTGAAATCTAATCAAGAAGTGATTTTTTCAATGTCCAGGAATCAACAATGAAATCGTCTGAACTTTCCATTACAGAACAATGTGCAAAGTTAAATATAATGGTTTGAAGGTTTAGAATATTTGAAACTCAAAGTGGGGAAATGGGATTGTAATTATTGAGAGGGGAGAGGCCACAACAAACTTGCAAATGACCACAGTTTGTTTATACTTGTGCAAAATCTCACACTTTTACACATCGCGGACATGTGTGTATGTTGCTATCATTTAGTGGAAATTTCGTTGGAAGCCAAGGAGAAGTTTTTAATAAAATAATCAAATGTTACGTCGTTGATAATATTTAACACACACAGACACACATATGTTCATATATATTCTCAAAACATGAAACCCGTGTCAGCTTGCAAATCTGACACTACATGATGATGAGGGCCACACATAGACATGTGTGGGTCTCATCATCATCCTCATCATCATTAAACTTCTTAGCACACACGGCTATGCGGTAAGAAGTTTACTTCCCAACCAAATGGTCAAGTGTTCAATAATAACCTCGAGCTGACCAAACCTTTGTGAGTGGATTTGGTAGACGGAAACTGAAAGCAGCTTGCCGTGTGTATGAAGATATATATATATACTACATACATTTTTTCTCTCCTGGTTTCTCTCCTTGTTTTTTTTCTGTGTATCTTTTTGTAGAAGAGCATAGGCTCGAAACGTAAAATACTTTTTCTATTCCTGAGCGCTATACTAATACATTTGTTTGTTTGTAAACCACCTGCCTTCGTCTTTTGTTTATTTTCATAAACTTTCCCTTTATATATACCTATATGTGCGTGTGCGCGTATGTCTGTGTCTGGGTATATACGTGTGTGTGAGTGTGTGTATGTACGCGCACTCACACTTGTATTTGGATATGTAACAGAAAGTGATTGTTGGCATTATTTCCTCTTTCTTCTGGAAGTTTCCTTGTTTTTCCTGGTTCTGAAGAAGAGCTACGCTCGAAATGTAAAACTACTACTCTTTTCTTTCTCTGCACATCTTATTAATACATTGCTTGTACAACGTTGTCACGCTTGTTTGTTTTTTCTTTTTCCTTTTCTCTGTTTTTTTTAATTGACTATATATATATATATATATATATATATATATATATATATATATATATATATATATATAGATATGTATATATAAGGACATAAGTTCCTTGCTTTTCCTGATGAGAAAGCAACATAATGTACTCCTTATTCTTTCACAATTAGGAATATGCAGCCTTCGAAATATATGTCGAAAATAAAGGAATTTTGTTAATTCGTCGTTCAGCTCCATTCTTTCCTATTTTTAATATATATATATATAATTATATATATATATATAATATATATATATATAATATATATATATATATATATATATATATATATACATACATATATATATATATATACATATATATATATATATAATATATATATATATATATATATACATATATATATATATATACACATATATATATATATATACATACATATATATATATATATTATATATATATATATATATATATATATAATATATATATATATATATATATATACATACATATGTATGTATGTATATATAGCGTACTCAAATCAATAATTATGTTCGTGCGTATTAAGGAGATCTTTATTGACTTTTAATGAAACCTTTCCTTTATTTTATATAGATAATTAATTCTAATGAAACAATTCTCGTCCTGAAAATAGGTAATTACAATTTTTCTTCATATCTTATCACATAGTTTTTTTTTCTAAACCTTTTACAACCACAATATTTTGAGTTCAGTCCCACTTCATGATACCTTTGGCATGTCTCATAATTTAGCCCTGGGCCAACCAGTGCCCTGGGAGTTAATTTGATAGAAACTTTGTAATTATTCTCTGGGTGTGATTGGAAGGGTACCCACTTAATTTCAAGAATTGAAAATCTGAATCCCATTCTGTGACGGTTTGTTAGTTATGGAAACCAGCTGATGCCTCTCAAACATGGTTTTATAATAGGGGGGAGGGGCCAGTGCTGTTGTGAATCTGTGACAGAACAGAAATGAATTATTGAAGACGGGATTAGAGTTAGTTTACATTAAAGACTTCTTCATTTCCCTGAAAATGAATATAAACAAGGTTCATGCATTTCCTTATTGC
>NW_021835306.1:40000-41756 GCF_006345805.1 Octopus sinensis | reverse complement strand
TTTATATATATATATATATATACACACACGCACACACACGACGTGCTTTCTTTCAGTTTCGTCTACGAAAGGCCTTTGGTCGGCCCAAGGGTATTGTAGGAGATACTTGCCCAAGATGTCACACAGACCGGTGCGGTTTGGAAGCCAGTTTATTACTACACAGCCACACCTGCGTGTATATATATATATATAATATATATATATATATATATATATATGGCAGGCTTCTTTCAGTTTCTATCTACCAAATCCACTCACAAGGCTTTGGTCAGACTGAAGCTGTAGTAGCAGAAAGTTGTCTATGGTGCCACGCAGTGGAACTGAACCCGAGACTATGTGTTTGGGAAGCAAACTTCTCACAGCCACGCCTATATACAAACGTGCGTGCGTAGAAATAGATAAACGTAGATAGGCACACAGATAGTCGAATAAATAGACAGACAGATAGACAGGCAGTTAGACAGATTGGCATATAGGCAGAGAGACAGCTAACCAGACAGACACGCATACATTCTTCATGTGTGTGTGTGTATACATGCATGTATATACGCTTCCACAACATGTGTGTGTATGTACGTATATAAGGAGAGGGGAAGAGAGAAAGAGACGCTCAACCAAAGCTGTGTGAATGAAATGGGGTAGACAGGGTCATTGGGAGCAGGTCGAATGGATTGCACACGTAATTAAGTTTTCCAGCTTTATAATACTGTCACGCTGGCTCCACCTGAAAATCACATTAAGGATACAGATGTTAATGGAATGTTAAATCCTTACACGCTAAATTAAATAGAAAGTACTTCTGGATAGTCATCGTCGAAACAGACAGAGATCCATTTGTACTCTCCACATCCATAAGTATTTCTTTATCAAATTATCTATCTACCCATCTATCTATCCGGATGGATGAATGGATGGACAGATAGAAGCAGACAGATAGATACGGGTTCAGTCCTACCGAGTGGACCCTTAGATAAATATATTCTACTATAGTCACGGACCAGTTAAGTTTAGTGAGTGAATTTGGTAGACAGAAACTGGAAGAAACCCGTCGTTCATACATACATACACTGGCTCGGAAACGAAATTTGCTTAGGGGTTTCAAATCCAGCTACAATTTTTTTTTTTACAAAGTCTTATTGTTTTGTTTTTTATCTATTTTTGTTCTTTGAGAAGAAACCGAACTTCAAACTACTTTTTACAGGTCACTTTTTATGCACTACTTTCTAAGCCTAAGAAAAGTAAGCAAGGGCGCAACTTTTGATTTTGCAATCTTCCACCAAATTTTAGGAGGTGTGCTTGCACCCCCTGCACTTGGTCCCATACATACATGTGTGTGTGTGTGTGTGTGTGTGTGTGTGTGCGTCTGTGATTCTCTACCTGTGTCTGTTTGTTCTCCACCAACTGGTGTTGTCGTATTTCCGTCCGCCTTAATTAGCGGTGCGGCAAAAGATATCGATCGAATAAGTTTCAAGCTTTAAAAAAATAAATACTGGGGTCGGTTCGTTCGACCCTAAAAGTCCTTTGGGGTCATGACCCAGTACGGCCGCGATCTAGTGACTTAAATAAGAAAAACATGAAATATATATCTTTTATCCTTTTACTTGTTTCAGACATTTGACTGCGACCAAGCAGGAGCACCGTCTGAAACATATATATACATAGATCACACACACACACAAACGTGTATGTGTATCTGTGTGGTGTGTGTGTGTGTGTGTGTGTGTGTGTGTGTTTATCGTTCTCACTCTGAATCTGT
>NW_021835306.1:22500-35000 GCF_006345805.1 Octopus sinensis | reverse complement strand
GGTTATCTCTGGCCAGATAACCGAAGAGATGGTGTTGTGGATTTCCACCTCAGCATCCGAAACTCAGAGTTTTATCTTGGCTACCGAATAATTGTCACATATTATTTTACAGATAAATTTCTTCTATTTACATAATATTGAGGTCTCTTTTTTTAGCTTACCGTTTATACCAATATATATATATATGTGCTATATATATATATAATATATATTATATATATATATATATATATATATATATATATATATATATATATATATATATATTATGTATGTTGTATTATATATATATATATATATATTATATATAATGACAAAAAAAAGCAAAATAACAAACAGGTGTATTAGTTTAACGCTCGGGAACTGAGAAAGACTTTTACGTTCCGAGCCTACGCTCTTCAACAGAAAGGAACAAAGAAATAAACAGGGAGAGAAAGTAGAAAAAGGTTCAGTGGCTAGCGATCTGCCATGCCGAATGCCGGACATAGGAAGAAGGGGAGATAATAAAGTAGTGGTAACCCCAAAATGAAGGTGCGCGTGCGTGGGTGTGTGAGAGCATGTATGCGCATGTGGACGGCGACTGGTGACCTTGACGTGTGCGTGTGTGCATGTGTAGATGTGTTGATGATGGTGTAGGTGCTAGGAAGTGGTCAGTGCTAGTGTGTGCACTGGTGTGCCTGCTGGCAAGTGGTCAATGCTAGTGTGTGCGGGGTGGTGTGATGTGGTGTGGTGTGGTGTGGTGCTGTGTCGTGTGGTAGTGTGTGGTGTGGTGGTGAAAGAGTGTGAGGGAAGCAAGGGTGGGGTCTAATGGATGGGGCGGAATGGGATGTATAGGGATGGTAGGTTGGAATGTGTAGGGGTGGAGAAAAGAGGGAGGAGTGATGATGAAGGGATAAGGTGGGAGAAGGTGGGTAGGAGTGAAGAGAGAAAGTAGGTGCCAGAGGAAGAGAGGAGAGGTGAGTGGGAGGAAGTAGGTGTGAGAGGAAGAGAGGAGAGAAGAGGTTAGATGAAGAGGGGAGGGGAGTTGAGCCCATGTGGCGCAAAGGAGCGAAGAGAGATTAATCCCTGCACACGGCGGAGACAGGAGTCTGTATGGCCCCTGTGTGCAAGGACAATCCAACACAGACAGGTGTTGTAAAGGGTGATCGGTAGAGCGGAATTGGCGCGAGACCGGGATGTCGTTGCTGTTTGATCGCTGTATAGAGAAGGACAGAGAGAGCAGGAGATGCAGTAGATGACGTTGCTAGAAGTGCAAGTGAAGGAATCAGTGATATGGTTGGGATGATGATGGGTGCCTGTTAGGAGGGTGGTGTTGGAGAGGTAAGGGCAAGCGCGGTAGCGTTGGCGGGAGCAGGGGAACGAGCCGGGTTGTGTTAGGGAAGAAGCTGTGGACCAAGAGGTCTCGTAAGTTGTTGGCTCGTTTGAAGGAATGGAGGGGTCGGTTAGGGAAGATGTGTGAAGTGGAGGAGTCGAACTGGAGTCGCCGGAAGGCTTGGAGAATGGTGAGTTGGAGAGGTAGGGTGAGGGGAGACGGGTGAAGGCGGGGGGAGAAAGTAGATGCACGGTCCACGGAAGTGCTCTGGCAAGGGCGGTGTTGATAGTGGTGAGGGGATATCCACATAGGATGAAGTGTTGAGCCATGAATTGAGACTGAGTCTCAAAGTCATGGTTGTCACCGCAGAGCGTGCGTAGACGGAGGAGCTGGGAATAGGGGATGGAGAGCTTGGTGTATTTAGGGTGGGAGGAGAAGAAGTTGAGGTATGAGTGTGAGTCTGTGTGTTTGTAGTGGATGGAGGTGGTGAGAGTGGAGCGATGAATGCTGACCGAAATGTCGGAGGGCAGGATGGAAAGATTTGACAAAAGAGAGGAAGGAGACTAGATGTTCGCGGGAGAGTGATGTCGCACCGATACATTCATCAATATAACAGCTGTATAGTTCGGGAGTGGGACCAGTGAAACTTGAGAATATTTGGGCCGCAACATAGCCAAGGAACAGGTTCGCATAGTCGGGGGCCCATTCTCATTCCCATGGCCACTCCTGAGAACTGCTGATAAAAATCACCCGCGAACGAGAAGCAGTTACGTGAGAGGACAGACGAAGGAGTGTGGATGTGTCAAGGAAATGTTGGAGTGCACACAACCTCACGTGGTTTGGGATCACCGTATATAGACTCTTCCAAGAGTGAAAAGAAGTTTAGAGGGGCCAGGAGGAAGGAGAAAAAGTTGAACAAACGAAGAGTATGGTTGGTGTCATGATGTGAGAGGGGAGGGAATCCACTAGGGGGGAAGGGCATGGTCAAGATATCTGGAGTAAGGTTCGGTGGGGCAGTTGCAGGCGGAGATGATGGGGCGCCCAGAGTTGTTAGGTTTGTGGATTTGGGGGATGACGTAAATTGTGGGAGTGTGAGGGGTGCGGACAATGAGGTTAGAGGCGATGGGAGAGACTGGAGGAAGAGATGAGGTCATGGATAGTTGAGGACACAGTCTGTTGGTAGCTGGGCATGGGGTTGGAGGGCATTAAAAGGAGGTGTCTTAAAGTTGGTGGAGAGCTTGCATATTGTAGAGGTCCGCGCGTCACACCACCACGGCTCCACCCTTGTCGGCCGGTTTTATCAGGATGTCCATGCGGCGTCAGAGACATCGGAGGGCTGAGAGTTCGGCTGGGGAGATGTTCAGATGTCGGGGACGCTTGGAAAAGTCAAATCGGTCCACAGCACGTTGGGAGGCGCCTGAAAAAAGATCGACTGCTTGGCCAGGAGCTGGCGTCCACTAGGATGGTCGGAGGCCCAGGTCGGGGAAGCAGTCCACCTCATAAGATGCAGGTGGAGTGTCGCGGAAAAGCGCATATATGTATATATATATGTATATATATATATATAATATTCGTAGCCACTTTAAGATGGCTGTCCCTTTGATCGTACTCTACTGCGATTGTTTAATACCAAGAGGACAACTCTAGGTGGTTAACGATGCACAGCTCGCAGTTTTATCGGATGCAGCGAACCCCTACCATCTCTTATATATTTGTATAAAAGTATATTTGTTAATTTGTATAAAAGTATTGGGTCATCCCATAAATAATGCAGTTTTTAACACTTATTTTTAAAAATTAAGATAATTTACTTTTTTACTCTCCTTCATTTACTCTCCTTCATTTCCTACAGTACTTTTCCATTTATCTGATAGACTTGAACGAATTTACCTACACATGTGAAGCACATAAGTACACTCAGTAAACAAAACACTAACCACAGTTTTGCTAACATCACATGGGCTAAGTGCAACCAATTGTTGATTGAGTGAATGTGATTTAAAAACCAGGGCCCGTCTATTGCACCCAACCACAAACTAACGCTTACAATATGTTCCAAATATATGGCGGTCAGCTGGACAAAACTGTTAGCTCAATGGGCATCATGTTTAGCGGCATTTCGTCCATCTTTACGTCCTGAGTTAAAATTCCGCCTAAGTTGTCTTCGCCTTTTATCCTTTCGGGGATCGACAAAATAAGTACCAGTTGTGTGCTGGGGTCGATGTAATCGACTAGCCCTCTCCACCGTATGCTGAAGGTTGAAATCAATGTTGATTTCAAAATTTAGGAAAAGCAGTAAGCTGGCAGAATCGGTAGCACACCGGTCAAATTGTCCCGCTGTATTTTGTCCGTCTTTTGGTTCTGAATTCAAATTCCCCCGAGGTCACCTTTGCCTTTCATCCTTTCGAGGTCGATCAAATAAGTACCAGTTTTGTGCTGGTGTGGATGTAATCGACTTATCTCCCACCCCGAAATTGCTGGCCTTGTGCCAAAATTTGAAATCAGTATGTTCCAAATATACCCTAATAGTATTTTAAAACATACTTTTACTTCATGATGGAATCACAAACCGTATTTTGTACATTTATGCATTACACAAATTTTTGGTTTAAATCTTAGGGACTCAAACGCTTCGACTGTCATGTGGATTAAAGAAGCCTGAAAAAGGGTACATAGTTGTATATTGGATAATACATTACCGCCCCATAAAAATTGAATTTGGTGCTTTTACATAGACCAAAATACAAACGAAAAATATCCCCCAGTGCCCGTTAAATATGAATGAGATCTGTGATGGCTTTCTTTATAATATTATTGCCATGATCCTTTTCTGCAAATGACATACCGCATCAAGAATATGCCATTAATATAACCATTTTCGAGGAAGTGAGCTGATAGTATCATGAGAGTGTTGGAAAGACTTATTTGTAGTACTTGATCCAACTCTTTACTTTCTGAGTTCAAATCCCGCTGGGATCAACTTTACTCTTCATATTTTCGAGTTCAATAAATAAAGTAACTCTCAACTACTACAATCAATGGTATCGACCAATCCTTCCCCTCAAAATTGCTGGCCTCATTCAAAAACAATTATTAAACTCTGCCAAGGTCGATAACATAGGAACTAGCTGAGCACTGAAGTCCATGAATTTCACGCCTTGTCGCTATATTATAATTTTTATTATTATTACTATTATTATTTAATATTATTATTATTATTTATTATTATTAAATATTTATTATTATTATTATTATTATTATTATTATTATTATTAATTATTATTATTTATTATTATATTTATTATTTTATTATTATTATTTTAATTATTATTATTATTACTATTATTATTTATTATTATTATTATTTATTATTATTAATTATTTATTATTATTAATATTTATTATTATTAATTAGTTATTATTATTATTATTATTATTTATTAATTAATTATTTATTATTATTTATTATTTATTATTATTAATTATTTATTATTATTATTATTAATTATTATTATTTATTATTATTATTATTATTACTATTATTATTTATTATTATTATCTATTATTATTATAATTATTTATTATGTACTATTATTTTTATTATTATTATTATTTATTATTATTATTATTATTATTATTATTATTATTATTATTATTATTATTTATTATTATTATTATTATTATTATTATTATTATTATTATTTATTATTATTATTATTATTCTATTATATTTATTATTATTATTATTATGTATTATTATTAATTATTTATTATTATTATTATTATTATTATTATTATTATTATTATTTATTATTATTATGATAATTATTACTATTATTATTATTATTATTATTATTATTATTATTATTTATTATTTTATTAATTATTATTATTAATTATTATTATTATTATTATTATTACTATTATTCTTTATTATTATTATTATTATTATTATTATTATATTATTATTATTTATTATTTATTATTAGTTTATTATTATTAATTATTTATTATTATAATTATAATTAATATTATTATTATTAATTATTATTATTTATTATTATTATATATTATTATTATTATTAATATTATTATTATTATTATTATTATTATTATTATTATTATTATTATTAAGAGGCTTGAGCGCGAGCTGGTAGAATCGTTAGCACACAGGGCAAGATGCTTAGCTGCATTTCGACCGTCTTTACATTCTGAGTTCAAATTCCACTGAAGTCGACTTTACCTTTCATCCTTTCGGGGTCGATAAAGTAAGTACCAGTTGAGTACTTATTTAGAGGGAGAGCAGTGCATGCCAATGTGATACTGCGGTAAAATATACGAAGCCCAGTATACCCATCATGACTACCCGTCTGATAAGAGTACACCAGGAACATGAGTCACGATCATATGTGCGCGACATGGTAACCTTATATCAAGCTAAAGGGCGCAGGTGGGACCCAGTCAGAATTTTCTTCAGGTCGAATAGCCCATCCCGTTCCAAAGTACCCTAAATAAGGGTTGTTTGAGGATGTTGAACGAAACACACATGCTTCCAGACGTGAATTATTCAAATCCTACAGAATTCCTCTCAACTCGTGGCTATGATGCTCCCCCACAACTTCTGCTCGTAAATAGAGGCGCGCATAGCGTCAGCCACCAAGGGACATGCTCAACTGGTTAGGGTCAAACAACTGACAAGTAATTCTGTAGTACTGAGCAGAATATTTGTTGTAGCTCATTATTATTATTATTATTATTATTATTAGTAGTAGTAGTAGTAGTAGTAGTAGTAGTAGTAGTAGTAGTAGTAGTAGTAGTAGTAGTAGTAGTAGTAGTAGTAAAGCGGCGAGATGGCAGAATCGTTAGCGCTTCTGACAAAATTCTAAGCGGCATTTCTTCCGCCTTTATGTTCTGAGTTCAAATTGCGCAGAGGTCGATTTTGCCTTTCATCATTTCGGGGTCGATTAAATAAGTACCAGTAACGCACTAGGGTCAATGTAATCGACTCATCCCCTTCCCCCAAATTTCCATAAACACAAAAGGGTAGGACACAGTGAGTCAGACTGACATTGAAGAGCGATGAAAGAAATAATGCCTGACGCAGTAAATCTCAAGGGCGAAGCAATTGGCGGCCATTTCAGTTCTCTTCAAAAGTGAAGTTCTGACTGTCAAGCATTCCGTGGTTCCCCGTCGGAGCTATAAACATGTTCTCCGTCAATTATATTTAGGAAGGAGAACAGTGAGAGTTAAGATCTCGATGAATCCACCTAAGATGCATTTTAGCATGCATCGTTTTGTAAGGAAGTAACAACACCCTCCAGGCGAAGCGAATAAGGCAACGGGATTTCTTCAGACGTTTGGAGGTTTTCCCTTGGTGTGTCTCGCTCTTTAGTGCTAGTGGGAGATTGGAATACCATCTTGAATGTATGCCTGGACTGTGTGGGGCTAGCCGATAGGGTAGGGGTGTAAAAGTCTCACAAACTTTTTCAATCACTTCTAAGCTGCTGACAGGTACTGACTAGGTTTCCCAAGTTTGTCAATGTGGACATAGGCAAACATCTTTGAATCATTCGGGTTAGCAAGTTAGTCTATAGGAAGTTATTGGGTGCAGCCGATGGTTCATAACCCTGAAAAGGATTATTAGAAAAGAGGCGTTAGGGTTCAGTAAAGAAATAACGTTGGAGTAATCTAGAATAAAGGAATATCATGCTAGGAAGCGAGAAGAGGCGTTTAGTAGGGGCAGGGCGGCCGACGTCCTGGCGGCGAGATTGGCACGTGATCAATTCTTCAATGCCAAGCACATGGGTTGCGTTTACAGAGCAAGCGCGCGGTTTGTAAGACGCTATGGGATGAAAGGCATTCGATGGACCCGGGTGGCAGAGTCGCAAGGTGGAAACAAAGCCACGATTTGGTCTTTGACGGGATGGGTTCTTTTTTCACTCGAATCCAAGAAGATGTGCACAGAATTTAAGAAACATTTTGCTATTCTGTATGGAGCGCGCGGTAGGTGGGGAAATTAAGTGGGATTTCACATTCTACTTCGATGATATGCCGCGCCTTTCCGCGAGGGTGCGGTGTTCTACGAAATGCCGAAAACAGCCGAAGATATTCGGGACATGATGATTAGCTGCACCAAGGCGAAGTCTCCGGAGATGGACGGTCCACCCTTCGTGCTTATCTTCATGAACTAAACTTGGTCAGCGATCTTTTAGCTTATGTCTAGTGCAACTAGGGCGCTTATTCTTCTGCTTTCTGTGGAAGGGACGGATTCCGCTTGTTAGGTGGTCCATTTGCTGTCAGCAGCCGCTGCGAGGAAGGCTGGGCATGCCGTGGCTAATGATGAGCAGATATGGCGAGGCTGGTCTGTGTGAATGGACCTACTCTGAATATGCATCTGTAGGTCGAAGGAAATATATGTTCTGATTATTTACGTTCTGAGTTCAAACTCCTTCACCACTGAGCTTGTCTTTTTTTCTCTTTTCGTGGTATTTAAACTAAAGTTACTTGTGAAGCGTTGGATCCGATGGCAATGGCGCGACTCTGTTCTAAATTCCAGACCAGGCAACTCTATTAGGAACGACATAACTTTATTCAGGTGATATGGTTGAGATCATGACGCAGTAAAGGACATTAAAAAGCCACTAGAGAAATACCAAGAATCCAATACACACACGCACACGCACACACACACACACACACACACACATACACACACACATACATACACATGCATGTATAAGTGCGTGTATGTATAGTTGGTAGATCAACTGATTTGTGGAATATGTTCTGCTCTTTGGTGACAGCAGTTTGTAGATACATGATCCCAGAAGTTACGTTTATAAATTTTTGTTTGCATAAACACCCACGCCCATAGAAACCACATGTGTATTCATGTGTATGAATGTGTGTGTGTGTGTATGTATGTGTCCAATAGAAACAGAGACACCCTGTGAACAATAGGCGAACGGCAGACGATATTGTCAAAGCCGAATGATACAAGAAATATAAAAAAACCAACAAAGAATTGTAAACAGCTGTCAAAATACAAAGGGATAATAGGAAAAACCTACAAGACTAAATAGAATTACTCGTAGCTGAGTTGAAGAACAATAATAGTCATTGCTTTTATGAAGACAGTCGGAGAAATGAAAGAAAGAGCACGGAAAAACATACAAATAAATCAAAGAGAAAGGGGTACAATTGCATTTAAACACGGTTGAAGTATTTCCATAGTTGAAAGTTCACAATGAACAACGTTTTAACATGAAATTCCCACACAGTCCGGAAGCAATATCACAAATATTTCGGGTGGTGCATTTGATGTTGATATTTTTGCAGAAATAAGTAAAATAGTACCAAAAGCAATGAAAAGAATAAATATTCGAAAAACGTTCTAAATAGTTACCATTACTGCCGGAGTCATAAAAATACGAAGAAAATACATCGACTTCTTTAGCACTTTTATTAGACTGCGGCCATGCTGGGGCACGGCGTTGAAGAATTTTTAGCAGAATGAATCGATCCTAGTATTTATTTATGATTTTTTTAAGGCCAGTGCCTGTTACTTATTCTAACGGTTTCTTTTGCTGAACCGCTTAATTACGGGAACGTAAACACACCAGGATCGGTTGTCAAGCGGTGGTGGGACACAAACAAAAATAGATAAATAAATAAATAACAATATATATATATGTGTGTGTGTGTGTGTGTGTGTGTGTGTGTGTGTGTGAGTGTGGTGTGTGTGTGTGTGTGTGTGCGTGTTTGTTTCCGTCCACTAAATCATAAGGCTTTGGGGCTTTTGGTCGGCCCGAGGCTATAATAGACAACACTTGCCCAATGCCTCACGCATTGGACTAGTAGCAGAAGGGGTTCTTTATATATTTTATGTATTTTAGCATTTCGAGAATGCTTCTACAACGATTGTCTCTTCCATGGGATTCTAGAATAAAGATATGTCGGGGACCCTAAGAGTAGGTATTGCAGATTAGTGTTGGGAGACCTACTGTAGAGGACCTTAAATCTTCCTCTAATTTATTCCAAAATTAAGACCTTTTGTAATTTTGTTTTGCTTTCCGCCGGGTTTGCAACCAGACCCCGCGCTATTCACTGAGATGTCGTTTGATGACATCTTTATAACGGATTTTCACCCACCCATTCGACAGTTTCCAAATTTCAGCTCTTGGTTGCGAAACGAACTGTGTAATAATTCAATCATATTGTGTCAACGCTATATATATTTATATATATAAACAAATATTTTCTATTAGAAACGTCGAAATGAGTATTGTAAGGGTAAGTAGTTGCTATTAGAAGCATCGAAATGTGTATCGTAAGAATAATTTACCCATTATTTCTGCTGACTTAACAGCAACTCTGAATTCGAAAAAGTATCATCTTATTTGTATCGTACAATATATAGGATAGAGCAGAGAAGACGGACGTTTTTGAAATGGCTATTACTCAACCCCAGTGTAAAAAACTTTAATATCTACAACTACTGTGTGAATACTTATCCTTCCCTTTCTCCCTGAGTATTCGAAAATGTAAACATCCTTTTCATTGCAAAAGTTCTACTGTATTCTCCAACTGGGCAGACAACGAACATCTCGAGAAAACTTTAAATCTTTAATATATTGCCCAAATACGTGAACACAGCTTTTATTGCAACACAATTGAATTCAGAAATTCAAAAATTCATCGACGTGAATATCGGTATATATATAATATATTAATAAATAAAATATATGCATATATATAAACATATATGTACGTACCTACCTCTACATGTACATATACACGCATATATGGGGTACAGGACACCAAAAAGACGTCGAACACAATGAGAAACGAAAACATAGACACAAACCAAAGGAACTGGACATGTTTTTAAACAACAAAAAAATAGAGTACAGGACAATTAACACAAAGAAAAAAATCCTTCTTCAGTCGCTATGGTTTCATCTACTCTACGTTTCGAAGGTGAAAGCGAGACGTATCTTCGACAAGAAACTTTCCTTCCTGCGAAAAGCAAATCAATTAAAATTCTGAGATTTTTTCGCAGAGGGGTAAAAAGGGTAACAAAAACAGGACAGTAACGATAGTACAAATTATAAACAGTAAAAGACAGGACAAGGAATATATATATACGTATGTATGTATGTATGAATGTATGTCTATGTATATGTATATATGTTTGTATATCTATTATTATTATTGTTTTTTTCTACCAGTAATTGCAAATAGAACAGGTTGAATTGCTTCTTTTCAAGGTAGCGCTCTCAGTACTCACTAGTAGTAGTAAACATATTTGACCTCTGCTGACCCAAAGTGTGCGAAGATTCTTTTGTCTCTATGGCTGACTTCTCCACCATCTGCCGAATCTATTTATAGACCAGTAGATTATGATCTATTCACCAAATTGGTACCCAACTAATGGTGATAGTGATAAGGATAAAAATAAAAACAATAATAATAATATGCTGCACCTGCTGATACTAAATACTACTAATACTACAATAATACTACAACTACTAATATTATGATAGCACAGGAACCTGAAGTCCAACTACCACCCTTACCACTACCCCAACCCTGCTACTGTTGCTGTTGCTGCAACCACTACTGCTACTACACATAATAACAATAATATCAGTGATATCAGTGATGATAATAATAATAATAATAATAATAATAATAATAATAACGAAAGGAGACGGGTGGAGCCTCCTCATGGGCTGATTAATGATACATCTAGTGATGGTGTCACAATACTGGTAATTGCGCAACCTTCTAATCGCTACCTCATATGAGTGACAATGAAAAAACGGTAGAAATGAACTGAAGCCAATGATGGTGACAGTGTTACACCCGGTAGGCTCAGAGATTCTGGTCCGACTCCAGCCTGTCAATATCCAGAAAAGAACCACCACACACGGCGTTGATGGAGCAAGTAAATTAAAGCTGTGGTCATGGAGTGTTACTACCTGAGCAGCTCGGTAGATGAAAATGGTGCTCAAATTAGGGGTTACCAACAGCGTATGATCATTGGAGGGAAAGAGGATTGTTTCAACTCAAGGAACAGAGACTATGTGATCAAGCTAGAGCAATAAGAAAAAATTGTTGATTCACGGAGGTAGAGATCGAAGCTATCAAAATACGGGTCATGAAAAATAGCAGTAGTGATAACAATGAAAATACAGTTCTTACTAATAAGAGTAATCCCATAGCTCAGGAAAGGAGCAGTGGTAGTTTACTTGATGAGAGACATATGATGATCTAAAAGATGACGATAAAACTAATAGCGACATGACAGTTGTGGTCGATGAAAAATGTAGCAGTAGTACCAATAACTGTCGGAGCCCTGGGAACAGTGAGCAAAAACTTCGAGACGTACGTGGAAAAAATAGGGGCTGCAATAAGTGTGGAGCACTTGAACAAAACAGCACTGCTTGGAACCGCTCGAATACTCCGGAAGGTGGTCGAACAATAAGTGTTACCTTAGTTCACTGGTAGTGAACAGCTGACACTGTAGTACATCTCCAGCGTTAGAAGCTGTGCAAAGGCAATAATAATAATAATAATAACAACAACAACAACAACAACAACAACAACAACAACAACAACAACAACAACAATAATAATAATAATAATAATAATAATAATAATAATAATAATAATAATAATAATAATAATAATAATGATAATAACAGTAATAATAATAATAATAATGACCGACTCTCCCTTTGTAGACGACGTATGAAATTCAGCTGTTGCCGAACAATCTGCACATATGACGTGTTGATAGTGATGAAATGTTCCTACGGCACATTAGCTGACTCTGTCCATCAAATCGACATTATTTGAACAGGTACACTTTGTACCACGTATCACGTGTCGAAATGATCGCAGAGCAGCACGAGATGAAGTGTTTTGCTCAAGAACACAACGCACAACCCGGTTTAGGAATCGAAATCACGATCGCTAGCTCGTGAGAGCAACACCCTAACCACTAAACCATGTGCCCTCAAAATAATAATAATAATAATAATAATAATAATAATAATAATAATAATAATAATAATAAAATAATAATAATAATAATAATAATAATCCTTTCTACTATAGGCTCAAAGCCTGAAATTTTAGCCGTGGTGGTGATGGGGACTAGTAGAATACATCGACGCCAGTA
>NW_021835306.1:5000-17500 GCF_006345805.1 Octopus sinensis | reverse complement strand
TTTAATGTTATTATATAATTTATTAATAATGGGAAAACAACGTAGCCTTAGTCCAGTCACGAGAGCAAAAATCGTATTTTACAGCAAAAAAGTTTCCTTTTCGAACATCAGCAAGCAACTAAAGTGCAGTAAACCGGCTTGCGTGCAAGCGTGGAAGTTATACTCGGAGACTCGTCAAATATAAAGATCGGCAAAGGACTAGTAACAGAATATTTTGTAAGAAATAGAACTTTTATCATCGGTCTTAAATTTATTTTCGCCAGTGTGTATATTATATATATATATATATATATATATATAATGTATATAATACGAGAATTTTAATGGAGATAACCTGCAGTATATAGTACAACATTTTTGTTTCCGTATATGAGCTAAGTATTAATAAAATGTGGTATACGATAAAAATTTCGGATATTTGTCTTAAAACATTCAGACAAGAAAATTCAGATGTAGCACATGAGGTATTATTCCATACGAATATACACATATTTATGTTAAGAGTTTCATGATAAAAATATAGAAATATTGGGTTGTCCGGAAAGTTCGTGCCGATCTATAGTAGCTTATCTTTCGACTTATTTTAGAACATGTTTGAGTCCATAAAATAGCTCCCAAGGCTATTGACTCCCTAGCAAATAACAAGGCTCCGGGAAAAGACGGCATCCCCTTAGAGATCATCAAAACGCTTTACAAAAACAAAGGTGACCGTGGTGATTGTAACAATTACCGTGGTATATCTCTTCTAAGCACCGTTGGAAAGGCCTCTGCTCGCATTATCCTGTCCAGGCTGCAACTGCTTGCTTCTCAAATTTATCCAGGATCGCAGTGTGGCTTTAGAAGAAGCAGATAAACTATTGACATGATATTCTCCATACGCCAACTTCAGGAGAAGTCCAGAGAGCAGAAAATGCCATTATGTATGGCCTTCATTGATCTGACAAACGCCTTTGACTTGGTAAGTAGAAAAGGCCTCTTCCTCCTGCTCCAAAAAATCTGATGTCCACCAAAGCTGCTGAGGATCATCAAATCTTTCCATGATGATATGCAAGGCACCATACAGCACAATGGCTCAACATCAGCCGCCTTCCAAATAAAAAATGGGGTAAAGCAAGGTTGTGTCCTTGCTCCTACATTATTTGACATCTTCTTCTCGCTGCTGATGTCCCATGCCTTTGTGACATCAGATGATGGAGTGTTTCTGCACAGTAGAAGTGATGGGAAACTTGTTCAATCTCTCGCGTCTGCGTGCCAAGACAAAAATCAGAAGCGTCCTGATCAAGGAGATGCTATTTGCTGATGATGTCGTTCTAGTATCACACACAGAAGCCCTACAACTGTTTTGAGCAAGCATGTGGCAACTTTGGCTTAGCTATCAGCCTCAAGAAGACCAACATCATGGGTCAGGCTACATCGACCATCCCAAACATACATATTGGAGACCACAGACTACAGGAGGTGGAGAAGTTTACCTATCTTGGCTCTACCGTCACCTACAACCTATCCCTTGATACTGAGCTCAATATACGCATTGGCAAGGCAGCTGCTGCGATGGCCCAACTCTCCAAAAGGGCATGGGGCAACACTAAGCTGACCAAGACCACAAAAATGAAAATTTACCAGGCATGTGTACTTAGCACTCTACTGTATGGAAGTAAGACTTGGACGCCATACACAGGCCATACAATGCCATACGTCGCCTAAATATCTTTCACCTGCGCTGCCTCCAGAAAATCCTTCGCATCAAATGGCAGAATCTTGTTCCAAACAAAGATGTCCTCAAGCAAGCAGGAATACCAAGCATGTTTACATTCCTCACACAAAGGCATATGAGATGGCTTGGGCATGTTAGCCGTATGGAAGATGGCAGAATCCCCAAGGACATGCTCAACGGAGAGCTTGCTAGGGGCACTAGGTCTGTGGCAAGACCGTTCTTACGATACAAGGATGTTTGCAAAAGGGCATGAATGCCTGCAACATCAATATTACCAACTGGCAAGCAGTTGCCAGCAACCGTGGAGTGACAGAAAGAGAGAGGAGAAATGGAAAGACAAGAAAAGACGTCAACAAGAAACTATGACACTACAACCAGCCAGGAACAGTCTTCGCTACATTTGCGGCACCTGCCAGAGGGAGTGTTAGGGAGTGTTTGTCCAAGATAGGACTATACAACCACAGTAGGAGATGTATTAGGACATGAAATGTAAAAGCCGGACTAGATTATTTTATGCGCAACTCCATTTTCTCCCGAGACAAAAAGGATGCCAACAACAATATATATGGATTTCGTAGACAGGAACTGAAACAAATCAATCGTATACATATGTATGTATATATGTAAGTGTATGTCTGTGTCTTTGTCTCTGTGTTTCGCCCTCATCACTCCTTCACAACCTCTGTTCATTTATTTACATCCACAAAACTTACTGGTTTCACAAAAACAAACTAATAGAATAAGTACTAGGCTAATCAACATAAAAAAGCACTAGGCTGTGTCTCATATTTTTGTTTGCCCACTCAGTTATATCTATCAATTTATCTTTGTGTGTGTGTGTGTGTGTGTGTGTGTGTGTCTCTCTCTCTCTCTCTAATTTTAGTCATATTTTTTATGATCCAAAACTAGGTCAAAAGTACTGAATGGATCTTTATGAAATTTGGAAATTATATTCTAAGCATAAGGGCCATAACCCCCATGAAAATTCATATATTTTTTCTGTTGATGAAATTTTAACCATAGATATTAGACACAAATGAATATTTATAAAATTTCATCTTCTTACAAAATTAGAAAGACCCCTCCATGGGGACTTAACATCCACAATTTTGTCATTTTATCTAAGCAAAAACGAATACAGTTGTGCTCTTGGAAGCTGTAGGGTTACCCGAGCATAAAAGTTGGGCATTATTTCTAATTCAATGGTACAACAGTGTAACAGTTTGCTTTGACATACACTTACATTGTGAGTTCTGCAATGTGCTGCATAAGTTGTCAAGTAAATGAGCGGCATCTTTGTCTCCACTGATTCAGTTGCAAAGTGTTGAGTAAAGTTATTTGATTGCAGACCTCCTTTCAGTCTTTTTATTATCACTCGGTCACACATAGTCCCCAGATGGTAACATTGATTACAAGGCCTTCCCAGATGAGTGACTGGTTATTCAAAAACATTCATAGATTTTAAATTCATTCTGTCCAGTTACGTATCAGTATAGTGGTCATTTGCAAACTCCAGAGGTGACACTTTAATTTCTCCTAAGCCCTCACGTCACACAGTTGTTAATGTTGATTTCAGTTGGGTCGCGCCCTTCCAATTGCTATAGATTTGTAATGCATCTTACGGCTGTGCCTGTCACCTGGATGGTGAGGAATCCTACATCGGGAGTGGTAACGACTAGCGTAGGGTAACTGACTGCTTATTGTGATCATTCGTCTTTTGGTTTCCATGTGGCAAGATTACAATTTTTTTAGGGTGTGTAAAGAGGGAAATAACCCTCATCTGCAATTTTGATGAAATTCGAAACATAGATATTCCAGTTCATTCAGAAAATATAACAGAAAAGTCTAATTCTTCAATTGAATGTAACCGGGCAACGCTGGGTATCTCTGCTAGTATTATATATATATATATATATAATATATATATATATATATATATATATTAGTTATATGTATATGCATATATATATATATATCATTTATATATATACTAGCAGAATTGCCCGGCGATGCTCGGGGCAGAATTGCTTGAAAGTACTGTTAATGATTGCACTGAAGTATGATGATTATTCAGGCAAATATTGATATAAGTTTACGGCGAATGAATGTATTTGTAAGTGTATAGAAAGCCGTGTAAAGGGGTTCCTACCCCCTCGTAGAATGGTGTAAGAATTGAATGCGAGGTTGCCTTGAAAAGAGCCATGTTATTGTTCTCATAATTGTAAGAATTTGATAGTCGTGGAAGGCGGTGTAAAACGTTCGCGGGTGAATAGGGTCTCTTTGTTTTCCACGAACGGCAGCGGATGTGCTGTTACAAAACTTCATGCTGTGTTAAAAGAGGATGGACGCCCTATGTAGGCAAGAGGAGAATGAAGCATGGGTAAGTAAATATGGGTAATTTATAAAATATAGAACAATAGCATCTACTCACCATATGTCAGACCGGCAAGACTGTAGAGATGCTGAATAGATGAATCACAACACAGTGGTGGAGATGTTTTCATTGATGGGCGTTATGATTAAATGTGTTGTTGTATAAAATGATCTGTTGCTTAGTTTCCAAAGTGTATGTTGCGATCGTGTTGTCGCTTATGTAAACTTTAACAGAATGTAGATGTAGGGGGTATATGTGTCATGCACGTTGGATATAGAAGATGAGGCTGGTGGTTTGATGATGAATGGATAGAAATAGAGGTGAGCGAAGGACAGGTGTTGGTTAAGTGTGAATTAATGTCATGAAACGCCTAAATATGTAAATGCCATCATAAAAGAGAGTCGTATGTAAGTGAAATACTAACGTGTTCGAAAATGATGAAACGTAGTAATCCTATAAAACCTCCTTGTACACAATGTTTTTCGTTGTGGAGCGAATGCGAAAGCATCACTGTTGCTGCCGACACGCGAGCAGGCAACATAAAGCTGACCATGAGAGAAACATGGCTCTCCCAAATGTATTCCCGCCAAAGACAGTGTTTGACCCTGCGCTTTGTTAATTGACATTGCGAAACATGGCCTTACTGGGAACTGGGACCTCCGAAATATGAAAGGTAGGTCTGCTCCTGATGGGAAAAGATGCATCCTAGGTATGAGCACAACGTTGCCTCGACCGCATCCTGTGATAATGGTGGCCTCAATCAGATTGGGAGATAAGGACTTAACGATCAAACGTGTGCCATTGCATTGTTTTGGAGGAACCACATTTCTAATGAGGATTATAGAGGCACCAACTTTAAGTTTGAGAATGTGTGGTGGTAGTCCGGGGGGCTCAAAGGAATTGAGTACCTCTATTGGATAGTTGATGACGTCCTCTGGGTCAGGAGTTGTATCGATAGACTTATATACATAGACTTCCCCAGGAAGGAGTTTTAGCATTTCATCATTAATATGGTGAACAGTTTTATTCCTCGGGGCCAGAATAGCCCTTTGGCCAATCCAATCCATATTCTGATAATTAGCTTGTAGATCTGGGAACACTGCATCTCTGAGATCAGAAGGCGTTTTAACAATGGTACAAATGGAATCGATGGCAATATTACCATTTTCATCCCCTGGTATTTTGCCTTCACCAAGTGCAAGGAGGGTGTGAGAAAATGCTGCTGATGTGATATCACGTCGCATATGAGCACGCATATTGGTGTGAAGTTTGAGAGTCTTCACTAGTGGCCACAATGTGGATGACTTAAGACACGCACTTACTGCATCAGCTCTAGTCCCTTTGGGAATAACGGGAAGTGTTTGTCGGAAGTCTCCTGAAAGAAGAAGTGTTATGCCTCCCATGGGAGCTGAAGAGTGTTTGATGTCTCTGAGAGATCTATCTAGTGCCTCAAGAGCACCTCTGTGGGCCATCGTGCATTCATCCCAAACGATAAGCTTGCATCGTCTGAAGACTTCTGCCTGATCGGAGCTGTTACTGATGTTGCAAGTTGGTGTTTCAGTCTTCGCTAAGTCAAGCGGGAGCTTGAAAGTGGAGTGAGCTGTCCTGCCGCCTGGCAATAAATTAGCCGCAATTCCAGATGATGCCACAGCTAAGGCAATGCCTTGTGTTCGCCTAATCTCAGCCGATATTAATTTATTGACAAAAGTTTCCCCAGTGCCCCCAGGAGCGTCCAGGAAACAAATCCCCCAGCTTTGGCCCGGACTGAATTAACAACGGAGTTGTAAGCGAACTTCTGTTCTGGAAGGAGCTTTGGCTCATTGTCGGCTATGTACTCGGCAAGCTCGTCAACATTAAGACATGTCTCACGCAGCAAATGTGAAGACAAAGTGTTTGTGCCTTCCCGGTTTGTTGAAGGTAGGTCATAGATCGGCAAGGCACTACCGCCCATATCAAGTACAGTATCTTCGAACGTAGTTTGTTACCACACAGCCACACCTGCCCCTATGTATGTGTGTGTTTGTGTGCGTATGTGTGTATGAGTAGATATATTATGCATGTATATATGTATATATATATATGTGTACATATTACATGTACATCTATATATATACATCTACACAAAATACAAAATACAAAGTTATATCTTGATATCGCTAGTGATAACAATACTCAAAATATTAACAGACTGGAATTGTAGGCCCGTCTCTTGCATTTCGATCAATTGGATCTTGTCCTCCCTCTTGTATAGAAGTGTACGGCTACAGCGAAATTCATTTTTGGACTTTCTTCTATCGAAGGCATTTTAACAAAAATGCTTCCGTAAAGACGGTGAAAATATTGTCAATTTCCCCAAACAGGGACACAATTCAATTTTTAAACAATAACCAAAGCCCCTTCTCCGAAAGGGGGAGGGTTACGGTTTACAATTATTTAACAAATGCAACACAACAACGTTTCCCTGACGAGGAACCAACAAACGTGATTACAATTGTCAAACAGTAATAATAATAACAACAAATCTTTTTGATTTATCCCCATTTATGTGAAACCACTTATTCAAGTTCAAGTCATTGATGCAATTTTATACGAATTGCTAATACACACACACACACACACACCACACACACACACATGATAAGGGTGAAAAATGAATATTAATTGATTAATATGATTGAAAAACCAGTGGTGTAGCATATAAGACCATAGCGGATCTTCCTCTAGCAAAAAGGATGACCAGTATTAATGGCTCATCCCTGTTATATAATACTTTCACTTTAATAGTTTCACACTTGCCAAGAGAAAGTAGGAGAAAGTGTGGTGGTAATAGCAGGAGTAAACCACTTGAAATGAGAGAGGGAAATCGTAAAATATTGAGTTTTCTCGAATTTTTGCTTAATTGGGTGTCAATTTGAAAAAACTTTACATGCCATGACCCAATCGAATCTACTTGGAAAAATCATAGGTAAATTCCAGTTGAAGAAATTCTATATTGTAGAATTGTATTAAAAAGAAACATGGGAACAGGCAGAGAAAATCTGCCTTTTATCATAGGAGATGCATATATATGTATGTATGTGTATGTGTGTATGTATGTATGTATGTATGTATGTATGTATGCATGTATGTGTATATGTATGTATGTATGTGTATATGTATGTATGTATGTATGTATGCATGTATGTGTATATGTATGTATGTATGTATGTATGTCTGTGTGTATGTATGTGTATGTATGTATGTATGTATGTGTGTGTATGTGTGTATGTATGTATGTATGTATGTACACAACTGATGACTATCTCAGTATTCATATATACTTGTTTCCCTGCACGAAGCAAGACAGGCAATGCTTTCCAAGGAATATAAAACGAGTGTAAACAGCAAATCTGTTTCTATTATAAATTGTTAATTTTTATGATAGACAACTGCTTGGAGGTGTTGTTTAGGTTATATGAACCTAATTTGAATTTCCGATATTGGACATCTAGGTTCAAGATATCCGTTACGCGGAGTAGATGGAACAGGGACATTACGTTTCATATCTGTCGTGTTTCATCTGGAACACGGTATTGACTTACAAAAACATGCACCATCTATATATATATATATATATACATAAATATATAATATATATATATATTTAATTTATATCTAGTTTCAGCTACGAGCTGTGGCCATGCTGGGGCACCGCCATTTGGTGTTGCTACATGATTTTACTTCACGAATGCTTTTTAGCAATTGCCATCTGGCGCATGAGAGAGTTCGATGCAGCTGCCCTCATCTGCACCTCCTGCCGTGAAGTTGGTTCATCTGGGACACCTGACAAGAAGAGATCCAGTTTTATTTTAAAGACATCTGCATCCACCCCATGCAGGTCTCTCAGGTCCTTCGGGAGGATATTGAAGAGCTGTGGGCCTCTGGAGCCCAGGCTATCACACATATATGCATATATATATATGCATATATATATATATATATAATATATATATATATTATATATATATATATATATATTATATATATATGTATATATATATATGCATATATGGGCACAAGACGTCACGAAAGTTGCACAACAAAAAAGTACGAAGTACGAGTACATGGAACATGAACTATTCTTTCGAACAACGAAAGACACAAATGGGAAACAAAACAAACAACACAAAGAAGCATCTCCCTTTTAATATGCTTACCCTTATGTGTGTGTGTGTGTATATATATATGTGTGTGTATGTGTGTGTGTATGTGTGTGTATGTGTATGTGTGTATGTGTGTGTGTATGAGATTTTGAATTTAGTTCACGTTCTCCCCAGTACTACCTTTGTGGACAACCAGGGGTCCGCTGACCTCAGGGTAGGAAGCTCTGCTTTATGTAATCGATTTACCACACCACTTGTGCCAATACTTCAGACTGTTATTCTTAATTGGCAGAAGGTACAAAATGATTCAAAGAACGATTTGTGCATGCGTATGTGTTGTACATATACACACACATACACACGCACGCGCGCACAAACAGACACACACACACACACACATAGGGGAGAGAGTTGTTTATCAATCATAATATATACACACTACTTATGACAGTATTTTTCTTGAAATAACATCTCATTGGGTTGCTGTGTTGAAGACAAACTAAATATCAGAGGGAGACCAAATTCTAGGCTGAAAAGGGCGCATAAATAAATACTCCTCCCGTTACTGTTGAAATTAAGTTTTTATTGTTGTCATTATTAAAGTAATTATTACTGTTATGTTTGCGATCATTGTTGTTGTTGCTAGAGTTGCTATTATTATTATTATTGTTTTTACAACATTATTATCGTTGTAATTGCTCTTATTGTGTCGTTATATCGAACATTATGTTTGTTGTTGTCTTAGTTATATGTTATTATTGTAGATCATTCCCCTCTCTGTTATTACGATCATTTTGTTTATATTACTATCTTTATTATTACCCTTGTTACTGTAGTTAATACCGTTGTTGTTGTTGTTGATGATGATGATGATATATTGTTATTGCCACTGTCGTTATTGTTTTGGTTATTATTATTATTCTCGTTATTCGTGATTTTCTTTCAGATTCTCATTTTCCTTTATTTATTTGTCCATCAGTCGTAAACATTTTGTTGTTGTTTCGTTAATGTTGCTCAATATATGGTGTTAATATTTTCTTAATTTTTTTTGTTAAATAATTTCAATAAATGTTGTGTTGATGTTCATGTCAATATTGTTGTTGTTGTTATGGGAGATGGGATTGTTAATGCAATATGTTGCTGTTTTAATTGTTTGAAATAATTTTTACTGTTTCTCTTGCAGTTTTTTTAAACTTTGATGACTTAACTCTAATAAGCTTCCATGATAAGACTATTATGAACGCTGTAGTTGTTGTCGTTATTCTTACAACAGCAATGCTCTAACAATACTTAATGTAGCTGTAATCGTAGTCCTAGTCGTTGTTATAGTTGTCGGTGTTGTTAACGTTACTGAACATTATTATTGCCACCAAATCACACAGTTTCCGGAAGCCATGCGAGGAAAAGCCATTATGTGTTCAAAATTTAATTGTCATAACTAAACAAATCGCTGCTATTCTCTCATAAAACTCACAGAGTCTGCAATATATGACATCAAGTGTTGCTATATTCTCTCTTAAACCTCACACAGTATGCAATATGACGTTAAGTGGGCATGTGCAGCTTCATTTTTGTTTTTGTCTTTGTTCCGGGACAGTTCTTCAACAGTGAAAATATGTCGGAATAAATATTTTCCACATTGAATTCGTAAAAATTGAAATATTGAATTGTTTTGTTAATATTTGTTTCCTTTGTATATATATATATATATTATATATATATATATATATATATATATATTATATATATATATATATATATATATATATATATATGTAATATGCAATATGTGAATATATATATATAATAAGTATTCATAATAGGCATATATGTTTGTGTATACATACTCATACATACATATATATATATACACACACACAAATATATCCAAGCGCGCACACACATATACAGACATACAGCACATACACATACACATATATATACATATATACCTATATATATATATATAATATATATATATATATATATATATATATATATATATAATATATGTATATGCAAATATGTGAATATATATATATAAATAAGTACATATTATGCATATATGTTTGTGTATACATACATGCATACATTATATACACACACACAAATATATCCAAGCGCGCACACACATATACACAGACATACACATACACATATATATACACATACACATATATATATGTATATATATGTATATATATATATATATATGTCGTGTAGATATGTGTGAGTGAATACATTTATATTTATTGATATATATGTTTCTGTTATTTAAACACACACATGCACACATATGTATCCACATACGCGCGCACATGCACAAATACACACACATTTATATGTTTTAAGGCGAACGATCAAAAATTCGGCTGCAAACTACGGACCTACGTACATTACAAGACAATAAAACAAATTACCACGAGATTTCTGACGTGGAAGCGTAACTGACAAAAAAATGTTTGGCGGTAAATTGTAGAAAATTTGACCAATATAAAAGAAGCAACCCAGAAGCCAGATATATTTCACATCCTGAATATGAGACTTGAAGATATGGAATCGTTGATTATGGAACTAGGAACGTCATTGTTCAAGACAGACTGCAAGAACTTTATACGAAAATACCAAAAATCTTTAATTATAAAACTCGAACATAGTCGTGATTTTGATTGAACAGACACACATAGACTTTCACAAGCAGATACAGTTTTCAAATACGGAACTCGAAGTAGATAAAGCTATAGATGATAGAGAGTTAATATTGCGTTAAAAAAAACCCTTTTGACAGAAAATTCGAAGGCTACTTTCGATTTATTCAATTCAAAGGATTAGCTTTATATACTTTGAGCTCCTGTTCCACCGATAATGGCGAGTTATTCGACGTCTTTCCAAGTTTTTACATTCTCATTATGTAAACAGTATGTGTGTGTGTGTGTGTGTGTGTGTGTGTGTGTGTGTGTGTGCTCTGCGCAGGATCTGTTTGGAATTTTAACAAACAACAAATCAGTAATCAAATGAACTCCGAAATGCAAACATATTTATTTCTTTATTTCCCAAAAGGGGCTAAACATAGAGGGGACAAACAAGGAATTAAGTCGATTACATTGACACCAGTGCATAACTGGTATATATTTTATCGACCCCGAAATGATGAAAGGCAAAGTCGACCTTGACGGAATTTGAACTCATAATGTAGCGGTAGACGAAATACCTATTTCGTTACTACCCACAAGGGGATAAACACAGAAGGGACAAACAAGGACAGAGAAACGGATTAAGTCGATTATATCGACCCCAGCGCGTAACTGGTACTTATTTAAGGCAAAGTCGACCTCGGCGGAATCTGAACTGTGAACGTAGCGACAGACGAAATACTGCTGATCATTTCGCCAACGCTTCTGCCAGCTCCTCGCCGTCTTTAAACATATATCACCAAAACATATATTTATCAGTGAAACTGTCCAGATTGTTTCACAAATCTACCGCGAGAGGCCTAACAGTTGGTTATGGGAAAAGTGATCCTGAGTCCTAGAGGCCGTACGCGGTTGACATTTTCACAGCGACTATAAACGCTCGTTAACGGTTGCACATACATCAACACCAACTAAAAGCCACGAGTTACGTTACACGGAGCGAAAAACCACAGGCCGATGATCTGCATGAATTCGATATTATAATTCAGTGGTTCTTAACTGGTGTTCACATGACCCTTGTGGAGGGGCATACAAGATTTTGTTCTTAAAAACTATGAGCAATAAATTGGTCACACTTGTACAATACCCAAAATATTTCAACGAATATTTTTTTTTATACAAGTCCTAATATTATTAAATCATTAAAATATACTGGGAATTTTTTAAAAATCAAATGGCCACGAGGGTGTTGTAGAGTAAAATAGAAATCTAAAGGATTCATAGATAATGAAAAACGGTTGAGAAATACTGTTATAATCTATACAAGGGTGGTTTGAATGCTTTTTCCAGGATCAATGCGAAAGAAACATGGAGATTGATGTACAGGAAGCTTCGTTGTTGAGGAGATGGTGAGTACAGCTGAAAAGCAAAAATGCTTTTGAACTGTACACACCATCTCCTCAACCACAAAGCTGTCATCAAGGAAACAAAACAACACTACCGAAAGCTACTGACTATACTGAGAGAAGAAATTTTACACATAGATGAGAGAGTCACTACACTTTGTAAAAATTTCAACTGCTATCATCGAGACCGTAATGAGACAGGCAGCGTCACGATCGACAAGAAATGTAGCG